>NC_046154.1:67075340-67082365 GCF_011064425.1 Rattus rattus
CAGAACAGTGTTGCAACTGCAATCCCCGAGCGCTGTCCCACCCCAACAATGGAATGTCAGGAAGCAGAAGGTGCCTGAGTTACGAACATCCCTGAGATATACCCAATTCCACCTCATACCCTGAAGATAGCCCAGTGAGGACAGCATGGTGCAGGTGAGAGACATTCCAGTCAGAGTCTGCCCCTTCCTACCTGTGACCCCCCAGCCAGCCAATCAGAGTGTCGTGACTGGCCAGCATCAAGAAGAGCAAAGTGCTCTGAGAAACCAGTTAGCACCGGTATTATAAAAATAAAGGCTGGAGGTCCACATCCCAGGGAAGTGGCATCCCTCAGGAAGCACACATCCCCTGAACACAGCAGAGAAATGGGGTCAGAGTCTTGGAGGTAACAACACACTGTAAGCGTCCAATAAGAAAAGCTTTTCCAAAAGCTTCACAGGAGCTCTACAATCAAAACCCTCAGAGCTGCCTCAGTGAGTGCAATGAGTCCTTGCTCTCACAGAGGTCAAATGGCAGGCGGTAGGGGGCTATGTGTGGAATTGTCACACCAGAAGGAGCCTCTGTGGGTCTGAGGCTGCTGCACTCTGGAAGAGCAGACATAATGTCAGTGTTTAATGTGTGCTTAAAGTGGACTGTAGCTCTTGGCGTAGAGGGTGTTACTGGCTTTGCCCTCTGAAGCCAAGGCTCTGTCTCTCAGCAGAGGTAGCGGAAGGATCCACAGGCATGTGGAGAAAGCTAAGAGGTGCAAGTGACAAGCCACCGGCCTTAGTCACAGCCCCCCATGTGTTTTTTTTTTTTTTTTGTTTTGTTTTGTTTTTGCCTACTCGATTTTGTTGAAGGACAGTTTCTCCCAGCAAAATGAAAAGTTCTGGAACCTTCTATCACAGAATCAGGGGGCTGACTCCTGTGTAATGAGAGAGCCTGGAAATGGTGGGGGCTGTGGCAAGCCACCTTTTCCAGCAAGAAGCTTTGGGCTGCTCTGGGTCTCCCAAATAACTACTCTGTCGATGTCATCATGGATATAACACAGCAAGCCCATGTGCCCGTAAAGGTCTCTGAGGACAACCCACTCATGTCCCTGAGCCCTCCATTACCCACCCTGGGGACATCAGGCACAGCGGTCCAGTTAGATCACAAAAGAACAGAATTTTAAACACCCACACTACATCAGTTCTTCAAACCCCTTGGCCATCTTTGCTAGCAAACAAAGCCCAGAGCACACTCGAATAAATAAGCAGAAAAAGCCCGGTCACTGCCTTGCCGTCCGTGATCTTAGCTGGTGACTTCTTGTGGGCACCTAGGGAGACACATAGGGACACCGATAAAAACCCATTCTCGCTGGGCCAGAATCAAGTGACTGGACCTTGTTGGAAAGGTATCTCTGAGGGCAGCGTCGAGAAGTAAGCGAAGCACACCTGTGGCCCAGGTGCATAGCAAGGCAGATGAGGATGTGCCTGCAAGGGAGGGGAGGGGTGAGCCGGGTGCTGCAGTGCTTCTCTGGGGCCGCCCTCCTCCCCACTGTCCAGTGAACGGGGAAGAATGAGACGGCCAGCGATGCCAGAAGGGCTGTGATAAACCTTGAGCACTTGACACTGTCCTAGTAATCAAAACATTCCCATCTGAAATGGCATGGTAGCTCAGATCTATAACCCTAGCTCTCTAGGAGCCCAACTCAAGAGGAGTGTCACAAGTACAAGACTACACCGTGAGTTCAAAGCCAGTCATAACCACAATTCCAAAAAAAAAAAAAACAACTGACTAGATAATTGGACCAAATACCTTTGGGCCTTCTCAGTAAGTCTGAGGGCCAGGGATGAAATTGAAAATGCCAAGGTGGAGATGGTGAACCTAGGATTTGATCCCACCTTCTCAAGAACCTTATATAGCTTACACTCTGCATTGGAAATTAGCCTGTATCAAAGTATGCTTGAGGGGGTGGAGAGATGGCTCAGTGGTTAAGAGCACTGACTGCTCTTCCAGAGGTCCTGAGTTCAAATCCCAGCAACCACATGGTGGCTCACAACCATCTGTAATCAGATCTGGTGCGGTCTTCGGGCCTGCAGGCATATATGCAGGCAGAAAGCTATATGGTGTATACATAATAAATAAATATCTTCTTTTAAAAAGGAAATAAATCCTGGCAGTGGTGCTGCATGACTTTAATCCCAGCACTCAGGGAACAGGGGCAGGCAGCTCTCTGAGTTTGAGGTCAGATAATTCCAGGACAACTAAGGTTACACAGAAAACCTCTGTCTTGAAAAACAAAACAAAACAAAAACCAACCGATCAATCAAACAAGAAGTCTTTTAAAGGGAGATAGAGCCTTCCTTACACAATACTGAAACCTATTTCAAATGAATTAAAGATTTAAAATATGGACCTGTGAGATGTCACAGTAAGACGAAGTGATTGCCACCGCGTCTGATGGCCTGAGTTCAATCCCCAGAGCCCACATGGCATAAGGAAAGAACTAACTGACTGCCAAAGTCATCCTCTGACCTCCCGATAGGTACTGTGGCATGCACCTGTCCATATATATATATATATATATATATATATATATATATATATAAAAAAATTAATAAATAAATATAAAGCTTAAAAAATATTTAAAATACAATTTTAAAATGGTTTCCTTTATACGAATGTGTGTGTCCTGTGTGAGTATCTGTGCAGTAATTGCAGAGGCCACCAGAGGGTGCAGGATCCCCTGGAATGAATGTTATAAGTGGTTGTGATCTGCTCAGTCTGGGTGCTGGAACTGAACTATAGTCCTCTACAAGAACAGCATGTTGGTAGTAACTGCTGAGCCATCCCACCAGCACCTACGCTTTGTAATATAGTTCCAAAAACTATTTTTATAAACTTAGCGGGAAGAGGTTTGTCTAAGAATGGCACAGAAACCAGTCAAGAAAAACCAGACACGTGATAATTCAAAATGAATACAGCGCAAAAAATATTCACCTGATTTAAAAAAAAAAATAGGAAACTATTTGCCCAATGTGATAAAGACCTGAAACTTATAACACCTAGAATGTTGATCGTTATAAATGTTGTGTGAGCTTTGCTTTAAAACGGGGTTGGGTGAGGAACAGCAGGGAGTGTAGTAAAGACGAGGCCTGGCCTCCAAGGATAACCTCAGCTGCAGCTGACACATGTAGTGGCTGTATGTGTTGTTCTTTATGACCTAGAAACCTCTTCTCCTGGGTATAGTGGCACACCTTTAATTCCAGCACTTGGGAGGCAAAGGCAGTTGAATCTCTGTGAGTTTGAAACCAGCCTGGTCTACAATCAGGTACCAGGCTAACCAGAGCTACATCGCGAGACCCTGCCTCAAAATTACACCTATTAACTAATGAGCGGTTAACTCAAATTTGCATTACAAACAGCACACAGTCACTGTAGTCAGAAACATTAGAACGTCAGAAAGGACACTTTGAAAGGTGAAGCATGGCAAATTGCAAAGACTGCAATTAGATTACACCTTAAAGCCACCATTCGGAATATGTTTTAAAAGATATCCGGTGGCACTGTCTTTAGAGACAAAAATAAAAACACATTTATCCCCATCAGGTTAGCAAAGCTTTAATTCCTGCTGCGTGTGTGAGCCCTCGGGCTGAGGCATCCTAACAGATGTCAGTCAAGGGTTGGAAGAGCTGGGCGAGAAGCAGCGGAACACTTGCTAGCGTTCAGGGTGACCAGCACTGCCAACACAAACAAAACAAAGTCTGCATGGTGGCACTTGCTGTAACTCCAGACTTGGGACTGCACAGTGAATGTGAGGCCAACCTGGGATACGTCAAACTCTCTCACACAGGAAATAAACGGCCAGGCATGGGTGTGCATGCTTTTCATCTTAGCACTCGGGAGGCAAAGGCAGGCAGTTCTCTGTGGATCTGACCCAACCTGGTGTGCACAGTGGGTTCTAGGCCAACTGGTACTACAGAGGGAGACTGTATTTTAAAACAAAACACACACACACACACACACACACACACACACACACACACAGTATAGTAAATTAGCCTGTATCAAAGTATGCTTGAGGGGCTGGAGAGATGGCTTAGCGGTTATGAACACTGGCTGCTCTTCCAGAGGTCCTGAGCTCTATTCCCAGCAACCACTTGGTGGCTCACAACCATCTGTAATGGGACCTGATGCCCTCTACTGGTGTGTCTGAGGACAGCTACAGTGTACTCATATGCATAAATGGGCATAAATGGGCATGATCTAACACAGAGTTAGTTAACAACATTTTAATACTGCAATAGAACATCGTCATCTACAAACATGTTGGGTCATATTCATAACTATCCTGTGTGGCATGTTGGCCACTCACTGGCAGGACATGCCTGACAGGAGTTTGGCTTAAGATAAGAACGAGTTTGTAGTGCACAGAAAAAATGCGTTGTGGTTTCTCAGTCTGTGGGTTCATGGCCGTAGATAGATGGAGAGGCAACGTTTTTTTACTGTTGTTAGGGTTGTTTTGGTTTGGTTTCTTCTGGTTGAATCTTATGCTAAGCTTCTCACCTCAGCCTCTCAGGTGCTGGGGTGTCAGGTATGAGCCACCATAGCTAGTTCACACTGGCACCTGCGGGTCTCCCTTGGATGCTGCTTCTACCAGAACATGAGACAAACATTTACCTTGCTCCCTGCCACCTTTTGTATTTAGCAGTCAGGAGAACAGAGACAGACACTGCTCTGTCCTGGCTTTGAAGCTGAAGCAGTTCCTAGGAAGAAAGCTACTCCCCCAACCCCACTGTCTCCAGTTCTGCTAGAGTTTGAGGCCAAGGGCTGCAGGCTGAGCAGACCCCTGAGCCACAGCTCCCCACCCCCCTCCCTTGCTTCCTCCCCTTCCTGGGCCTGGATTCTGTCTGTGATTTTGTAACCTCCACTTTCTTTCCTTTGAACTTTGGGGCCATTCCCAGGCTTCCCCAAAACAGAGTGCTCCTATTCCCTCACGATCAAGCAGTGTGAGTGGTGCCCAAACAGAGACTTCAGTCCTAGGCTTTATCTGTAGCTGTAAAAGGAACAGGTATGATCTGTCCCTAGGTGACCTGGAGAGTCAAGCTTACCTGGCCTCGAGGTGCTCCTAAGGGCGTGTTCCGCTGAGAACCAACCTGTCCTCACATCATAGGCTCCCCTTCCCCACTACCCCTTCCCTTCCCCACCACCCTTCCAGACCCGGGAGCTCAGGTTGCCGATTTGGTTTTCAGGCTCCTTGTACAATCAAGGAGCTGCCAACCCGCTGTGCAGCATAACAATTAGGTCTTCTGGCTAAACCAGCTCCCAGGAGCCATTCTCATACTCCACCTTACTTCTTGTTTCTAAAATGTGTGACTTCGGGGAGGGAGGGAATGAAGGATCAGCTCTGGGCCCTCCCTGCACTCGCCTTCACGCTCTGGCAGGAAGCACTTGCCCAGCAAGAGCACCCCAGGGCGGGGCTTACCACACGCAGTGCAGTGGGAAAGTGAAAGGAGGACAGCAGCTCACAGAAGGCTCGGTCGCTGATCCAGCAGAAGAGAGCCAGAGTCCACCAGAGGCCAGAGAAGAGGCCCAGCTTAAACACACGCACATTGTCACACCTGCGGAGGAGAGTGAGAGAAAGTTAGGTCTGGTCTCCACGGGGTTTGCTGGCCACCTCCCCGGGTCTCCAAAACGTCCCAGCTGACGGCTTTGGCCTCATACTGAAGACAGCCTCATAGGTGTAAATATGACATGTATGCACATGACTCCAAAACCCTTTCCACACAGCCCTGGCTCCAGATGCATAGAACCACCTACCCTACCATCCGAAAGGCTACCCTGATGTCTAATGCAGATGCCAAACATGGACGTTCAACTAGTTTTTCCTCCTGCCTACAGACGCCATATCCAATTTCTTAGCTTTTCTTTTCAGAATCCATCCCAAACCTGCCCACTCTGGTCATGTGGGCCCAGGTCCCTTCCTCTCTCTCCCTCCTTACTCTCCCTTTGACCTTGTAGTTAACTAGCAGCTCTCGCCAAGGCTTGTGCTTGTGTGTGTGTGTGTGTGTGTGTGTGTGTGTGTGTGTGTGTGTGTGTGAGAGAGAGAGAGAGAGAGAGAGAGAGAGAGAGAAGGAAGAGGAGGAGGAGGAAGGAGGGGGAGGGGGACAGGGAGAAACACAGCATTCAGAGTGACCACAAGACCCCCATGTGTGGGCTAAACCCCCCTTTTTTTTTTCCATTTTCTCTATACTTTGGTCCCCACTACCTTTGCTCAAATCTAGGTAGATCTATTCTGTACCTCAAACACCCCAGGCCTTAGCATGATAGGCCCTGGCCTTCCTACTTGCTTTGCCTCTGACTGGAGTGTTCTGCCCTCACATAGCCGTGTGGTTCATCGGTCTTCAAGTGTCTGCAAGCATCACTCCAGGAAGCCTGTGTTATGGGAATGAGACCGCTCACTGAATGAACACTTGGTCCCCAGTTGGTGGTGCTGTTTGGGGAGTTTAGAAGGTGTGGCCCTGTTAGAGGAAGTGTGTCACTGGAGAGTTTAAAGATTCATGTCATTTTAAGTTTGCTCTCCCTGCCTCCTGTGAGCTCTGACCTTGCCACCAAGCTTCCTACCATAATGATGATGGACTCTTATGCTTTAGAACTGTAAGCCTCAGGGCTGGAGAGATGGCTCAGCGGTTAAGAGCACTGACTGCTCTTCCAGAGGTCCTGAGTTCAATTCCCAGCAACCACATGGAGGCTCACAACCATTTGTAATGAGGTCTGATGCCCTCTTCTGGCCTGTAGGTGCACATGCAGGCAGAAAGCTGCAAGATGTATACATAATAAATAGATATTTAAAAAAAAAGAGCTGGATCCCGGCCCGCAGCAGCTCTCTGCTCCCAAAACCCGTGGGAGAGAGACCTCACTGCCTGGTCAGGTGGGCACTCCTGAGGCTGCAGAGCGGAAGAGACCACCAACACTGCCCACCCCTGCCCACATCCTTGGCCCAAGAGGAAACTGTATAAGGCCTCTGGGCTCCCGTGGGAGAGGGCCCAGGAGCGGCAGGACC
>NC_046154.1:67382465-67533414 GCF_011064425.1 Rattus rattus
GTAAATATTGTTAGAAGTTTAGTTTGGTAACTGGTGTAGGTGTGATTCTGATACTAAGGTCCTGTTTCCCAAATGGTTCTTGATCTGCCAGTAAAGAAGCCATGAGCTAATTGATGGGCAGAAGGGATAGGTGGGACTTCTGGGTCCCTACAGAAAAAGGAAGGAATACAGAGTTCATCAGGCTTCTAGTGGAGGAAAAGTTGCCCAGCCCTGTGAGCCACACAGGCTGCTCCTTCAGGTGGGTGGTCAGGGGACTTTAATAACTAAAGTTTAGGGCAGGTAGGAGGTGCAGAGCTGAGAATATTGATATGGACATGCTTTTCCAGGCGGAAGAGAGTAGCACCCAGTAATTGTCCCAAGAAGGCAAGTTGAAAGTTTGTGTCTTTTATCCATGGATTCAAGAGAAGCTGAGTGGGGGCTGGTAGTGCTGCCCGATCCTGGAGCTTAGGCAGGGAAGCAAAAAGCTACACACAACATGCTGGCTTTGATTGGTGGTTTTTATTTCAAAATTTTAATTCACTGGTTCCTAAAAACCAAATAAATGAATTCTTACAGCTAATAAAAATATATGGTAATAAAAGCTGTGACACTGTTAGGTTTTTTTTTTGGAGCTGGGGACCGAACCCAGGGCCTTGTGCTTCCTAGGCAAGCACTCTACCACTGAGCTAAATCCCAACCCGACACTGTTAGTTTTGCTCATAAAATGTGGACAGTCATAAGGCAGAAGTAAGCGTTGAAGCATTGAACTCTGCTGCCTTCTGAGTCCCTGACATAGCTTATTTTGAATAGGTAGTATATTCTGTTAAAAATCAAAATACAAGAACTCACCCCTTGATTTTTGTTGTTGTTTGTTTGGGTTTTTTGCTTGTTTATTTTTGCAAGATCGGGTTTCTCTTGTGTATTTGGCTGTCCTGGAGCTCAACTCTGTGGGCCAGACTGGCCTTGAACTCAGATCTGCCTGCCAAGTGCTGGGATTAAAGGTGTGCACCACTGTCACCTCCACCACTGCCTGGCTCACCCTGTGTTGTTTGACTTTATGTTTTTTTTTTCTCTCTCTCTTTCCTCTTTTTTTTTTTTTTTTCCCCTTAGTCGGGTCCTCTCTGCCTAACTGGCTATTTTGGAACTCACTATGTAGACCAGCCCGGCCTCAAACTCGGATTGACCTCCTACCAGTGGCTACCAGGCCTGGCAGTTTGATGTTTCAGTTATATAAACGGTGTAATCAGTAATCTAAGTGAATGTTTCTTCTTTCTTCCCCCTCCTGGCTCCCTTCTTTTATCTCTCCTACCTTCCCTTCATTCTTTTTAGCCTCAGTCTCCCTCGTTTTAGGATTACAGACTTGTATCATATTGCCTAGCAATGTGGATAGATTGCTCAGCTGTTAAAGCCTAGACTCACAACCGGAAAAGAAAACGAAAAAACAAACCTTTTGCACATATACATAAGTAGGCTCCCTCTCTCTCTCTCTCTCTCTCTCTCTCTCTCTCTCTCTCTCTCTCTCTCTCTCTCTCTGTCGCTCTCTTTCTCTCTCTCTCAGACAATAGATTCAGAAATGGTTATACAGACCTATACTTTAAGCCCTAGAAGGCTGAGGCAGGCTGACCTCAAGTTGAGAGCCAACTTTGTTGCATAGTAAGTTCAAGCCTCCTTCATGGGTCTCTTCATAGGAGACCATGTCTGGCTGGTGTTTAATGCATACTTTTAATTCTAACCTTTGGGAGGCTTAGTCAGGAAGATTGTTAGTTTGAGGTCAGCCTGGACAACAGTGTACATTTCAGGCTAGCTTGGATGCATGGTGAGATTGTCTCAAACACTACGCAAACAAAACAAAAGGTGGAGAAAACTCATAAATGAGGCTGTAGCCCTGATTTTGGTTCATTGGGTATCAGAACTTTCTTTTTAGAACTGCTTTTTATTATACCAGACAAAAACCTTAATTTATGTACCCAGCATGCAGCTGAGATTTCCATTGTTTAGGAGACCTCTGTATTCAGTGATTTTCTTCAAGTAGTTAGACATTGTGGAGGTATCTGCAGCATGCTGGGATGTGGGTAAGCATTAAGTGTGGTATGGGGACGGAGACTGAGGGAGTATCCTATCCTTACTGTTGATCTGTGTTTAGTAAGATGTGTAGATGAAAACCTGACCTCAGATGGGATTGTAAGGATTCGTCATCATTGGTCATCACTAGCAAAGTGAAGAGTTGATTGAAAAAAATGGCACTCATTTTATTTGGTTTTCTCTTGTCTTACTGGAAAGACAAGCTCATGGTGACGTTTTCTGTGATCTTGCCTTCTGTTTAGATTCTCCACATTTTGCAGAAACATTTAATGCAAAGCCACAAGATATGCACAAGTGCCTTGCCAGATGCCATGTAGCACGCAACAGATTTTTACAGGTTTTGCAAAGAGAACATTATGTTACCCAAAAATACCAGGATAATGCGCAGTAAGTAATATTTTAAATTTAGAAAATTATTTCCTTTTTGAGTAAATATCACCAATATAAATATGTTCAGAAATGGCCTACTTCAAAATCGTGGTATTAATATTGCATTTTAACTCTACAATTTTGAAAATTATTTTTATTTTATGTTTATGGGTGCTTTGCTTGAACATATGTCTGTATACCACATGTACCTGATGCCCACAGAGGCCAGAAGAGATTGCTGATTCTTTTGGAAGTGCAGTTACAGAGAGTTGTGAGCCACATGGTGCTGGGAATTAAACTAGAGACCGTGAGGGCAGCAAGTGCTCTCCAGTGCTTAGCCATCTCCCTAGCCATGGAGTTGGAGTTTTGAATTCTAACCGTCCTGACTCTATTTTGAATTTTTTTTTTTTGGTCTGGATATACATTTTGTAACTTTTTAATGTTTATTTCATAGTTTTAGTAGATATTTTATACCTTTCAACAAGTATTCCATATTTTAGTTACTTTATATAGTAGACCACTGCATGTAGTGAGAATTCCGGAATTTTGGTTTCTTTAAAAAACAGAAATAAGAGTTTGTTTTTGTTTTAATCCCAGGTATGAGAATATGGGGTTACTTTGGACTGTCTGCAGTAGCTGACTATGATTTGCCTTGTGCTCTAGCAGAGGTGTGGTTTTGCCAGCTGCAGATCGTTTCTGCAGTTGTGTGATGTTTGGACTTAAATGGGTATATAAACAATAGGCCCCCAAGATGGTGGGTTTGGTGATTGTTGGTCTGTGTCTCTCTGTCTGTCTGTCTGTCTCTCTGTCTGTCTGTCTCTCTCTTCCCCCCCCTCCTCCCATTCTTTTTTTTTTTTTTTTTTTTTTCTTTTCTATTTTTTTTCGAGCTGGGGACCGAACCCAGGGCCTTTAGGATTGCTAGGGCAAGCGCTCTACCACTGAGCTAAATCCCCAACCCCCCTCCCATTCTTTATCTCTTTATCTCCTCTCTAGTGGTAGGGGTGAGATCCAGTGTGGGAAAACAAGGAACCACAAAGTAGCAAAGTGTGTGTGTGTGTGTGTGTGTGTGTGTGTACCTGTGTCTGTCTGTCTGCCTGCCTGCCTTCCTTCCTTCCTTCCTTCCTTCCTTCCTTCCTTCCTTCCTTCCTTCCTTCCTTCCTTCTGTCTATCTGTACATCTTCCTATCTAATTTTGGTTGATTGAGAGGGTCTCCCTGTGAAGTCCTGGCTGACCTGGGCTTTGCCATGTACAACGACCTTGAACATGTGCTCCTCTTGCTTCTACATCCTAAGGATTACAAGCATGTCGCATGATCCAGTTCATAGTATTTTATATGTCTGTTTATCTACTTACTCAATAAATCTTTTTCATTTTTTTTCCACGTGTGTACTGTTGTTACAACATGAAATGAGACAGATAAGACTGACAAGGAGTTGACTGTCTTTACTTTTACTTGTAAAAATAAGCATATTGTGTGTGTATGTTTCACATTGTGTCAGTGCAAGTCAGGACAACTTCTTTTTTTTTTTTTTTTTAAAGACTTATTCATTTATTATATATAAGTACACTGTAGCAGTCTTCAGACACACCAGAAGAGGGTATCGGATCTCTTTACAGATGGTTGTGAGCTACCATGTGGTTGCTGGGAATTGAACTCAGGACCTCTGGAAGAGTAGTCGGGTGCTCTTAACCGCTGAGCCATCTCTCCAGCCCCAGGACAACTTTTGAAAGTTGTTTCTCATCTGCTGGATGGTCTGGGTATTGACTGTGTGGTCAGGCTTGGAGGCAAGTACTTTACCCCTCTGAAGCCTCTTGCTTGAATTTTTACTGTTAAAGCACAGTAAAGATAAGAAAAGAAAGTAAACAAGTGAGGCATACCAGTTAATTATAATGGGATGTTCTTTTCTGTTGTTTCTTACAGTCTGACTGTTAAGCAAGTACGAAACGCAAGATCAGAATGCATGGGTCTACAAAACCAAATTAAAAGGCAAGTGACTTTTAGAGCTGGAATATACCTTATATAAAGTTTAAGATTTGAATTTTACAAGTAATGGGACTACTAAGAGTAGGAGAATAATATGTCATTACTTAGTTGATGCTAGGACTAGAACATTTTTTTTCTCACTTTTAATGCAGTTCTAAAATTTATTATTGCATTGTTGAGTTCTTTGTTTTTGAAACAGGATCTCACTACGTTTGTAGCCCTGGCTGGTTTAGCACTTTATGTAGATCATGCTAATGTTGAACCGATAAGAGATCTACCTGCCTTTGCCTACTGAGCATCCAGATTAAAGACTTGTACCACCACACTCGGTTGATAGTTGGAGAATTACTATTTTTTAACTGAAATACCTGTTTGTAGTTTGCAGACCACTTAGTTTCTTGGATGTAAGAAAATTACCATGTGAATTTTTTCTATGAATAATTCAGTCATTTAATTTTTTTATTAGACTGGGACCCTGTGATGAAAAGAGTAATATACAAGAGAAGATTCAAAAGGTGAGACACTTTGAATAGCAGGGGATCTGTTTATTGTGAATGGCTCTCTGGGGTCTCAATGTTAGCATTTTTAGATCAGTATATTACAGAATCCTGATGATGTAATTCCAAGTGAGACACAGCAAAAAAGAACATATGTAATAATTTTAGTTTTACTTAAAAATATAGGTTTTATACACACACACACACACACACACACACACACACACACACACACACACACACCAATATATCTATATATCACAATAGGAGATAACAAAATGTTCACTGTAGGTTATTGATGGAAAGGTTTGGTTTGCGGTTTTCTAAGTTCTCTATAACGAATCTGTAGCATATGAGGGATAGGAAAGAGCAGGAGAGATGGCTCAGGTTAGAGCGTTGGCTGCTTTTCTGGAGGACCTAGGTTTGGTTCCTCGTATCCACATAGCTCCTCACAATCATGTATAACTCCGGTCCCAGGAGACCCGATGTCCTGTTTTGGTGTTAGCTAGCAGTGGGTGAATCTGGTGTATAGGCATACACGAAGACAAAACATCCATACCCATAAAACAACCGTAATAAAATGTTAAAATAAAACAGAAAAAATATTATTAAAAAACACATCATCGCTCTCAAGGGAAACTAAGTCCATAGTGTTTATGCTCACTTTATCTTTGTTTGAAAACGAAGGGTATGGCTGTTTCTCACTTGCTCCTGTTAGTTCTTTTCTGACTGAGTCCTTTTCATTTGTTTTGTTTTTCCCTTCCCCTCCCCTTCCCTCCCCTTTGGCATTTGTTTTCTTCACTTTTGAGCTTTCCATAGGTACCACAGTTTTGGGGTGATAGTATAAAGAATTTTAAAGTTTGTTTGGAATTTATGTAAACTGTATTTTCCCTAAGAAGTTCCTTAGCTCAGCTGTGATGGCACAAGCCTTTGATCTTAGCGCTGGAGAGGCAGAGCAGGCTGATCTTAGGAGTTGGAGGTTAGTGTTGTCTAAGCCGCTTCTTTGCCAGCCAAGGTTTCTTAGTGAAGAATTACTTAATTTTCTCATCAGCTATATTTCATTCGTTATTAGCCAAATTTATGCCAAATTTTTCTTAGTATGGACACATGTGTGGATTTTATATTTTGTTTTGTTTTCAAAGGTTCGGTCTTTGTGGACTTCAGTGAATGAGACACTCATGGTTTTGGAAAAGGAGAGAGAAGTTGTTAGCTCACTCTTCAGTTTTGTCAACCAGTATGCTTTGGATGGGGCTAGTGTTTCTGTTAATATTCCAAGGCTCTTACTTGACAGACTAGAGGAGCAGATATGTCAGGTAGGTTTTGCTGTAAAGGAAACATGCTAAACATGCTAAAATAGTGTCACTGCTCTTTACATTGTGTGTCATCGTAGAGATTTCCCACTGCTTCAAGCATCTGTGTTCTCTGTCAAGGTGTGTGTGTTCCTATCCATTCGCTTTTGTCATCTCTTCTACCTTGTTCAGTTTTGTATGATATAGAAAGGTTAGCCTTGCTTAGAGTGAAGATTGTACTGTGTTAATTTTTTACATTTTGTGTGCGTGCGTGCGGTGTGTGTATACATGTGAGTGCACTCATGCCACAGTGTGTATTTGGAAGTCAGAGGACAATTTATGGGAATCTATTCTCTTTTTCATGTGTGTTATGGGGCAGAACTCAGTTCTCCAGGCTTGGTCACAAGTGCATTTATCCACTGAGCCATTTCAACTCTTTGTATCAGTTGTTTATAAATTTCCCCCTGCCTCAGCCTCCTCAGTGCTGAGATTGTATACTTCATCAAGTCTCGCTCTCACGTGTATCGTTTGTTTTTCTTCTTATGACTGGTTCAACTTTGTAGTCTTGGCAGGTCTAGAACTGGGTTTATAGACTAGCCCAGCCTCTGCCATCTAAGTTCTGGAGTTAAAGGGTGCCCTACCACATTTGGCTTCCAGAGAGAGGGCCTTTTATAAAGTCTGTATGCTCTAGCGCTTTTTTACTTATTTTCAAGTAGAATGTGACTAGGGCCATCATTCACAAACCTTGCTGAGGTACAAGTCTTTGGAAGCTTCTGCTCCTCAGTACTCTACTCTGGAGAACAAGCCGTGGGGGAGGTTCCTCCCAAATTGCTTCCCTTCCCCCCTTCCCTTTCATCTTGACGCTCAAGCATTCCGTGACTGCTTTACCTCCTTTATCTCTGTGATGGCAATACCTCAGTTTTCTTTGTGGGTTTTCACAGTGCTGGTCTTAGTGTTTTCTTTTCATCCCTCTCCACGCCATGTATATTCTAAGCGAGAGAGGAGGTTTTCCATGTTTGTTTTTGTTGTTTTGAGACAGGGTCTGATCTCTATGTAGCTGTGCCTATGCTGGAACTTGCTATGTAGACCAATCTGGCCTCAAACTCACAAATCTGCCTGCCATTGTTTCCCAAGTGCCATGGCGTTATCAGCTTCCTATCAATAATTTTATTTATTTTATTTTTCAAACAGTGTCTCATGGACACTAGCATTATAGACCAGGCTAGCCTTGAACTCACAGAGACCCTCTTGCCCTGCCTCCTGAGTACTAAGACTAAAGACATGCACCGTAACATCTGGTCCCTATACAATGTTACTACACATCTCTCTTCTTCAGCCAAACAAAGCCCCGTCTACCCTCTGCATGTTTCTGTCTTCATTTGGAACATTTAATTGAATGGCTTACTTACTTTTTCTTTAGTATGTACCCTTTATTTAGTACTTACCACATACCGGGTACTGACAGTAGTATATAGAAGGTACGTAGATAAAATATTTTGTGAGATTTCACTTTAAGATACAATATATGTGCATCAAATTCATAATATATAACAATTAACATTCGTGAATTCAGATTTCTCCAGGGTGTAGGCAGGTATCAAAAAAGACATTAATTATGTATGAGAATACAAATAAGGAAGTGGTGATGTCTTTAGAGAAAATCACTATTAATGTTTTGTTTTGTTTTGTTTGAGATACTGTCTCCCTGTGTAGCTCTGGCAGGTTTAGAAGTCATCATGTAAACCAGGCTGGCCTTGAACTCACAGTGATGCGCCTGTCTTTGTTTCCTGAGTGCTGGGATCAGTGGTGTGTTTTTTGAGACAGGGTCTCTCACTGGGACCTGGGGCTTGATAATTAGGGTAGGGGAGAAAATGTAGGAATCTTCCTGTCTCTACGCTGCCAGTGCTGAGATTACAAGTACACGTCACCACACTCACTTTTATGTGGGTAGTGGGGGCCTCATGCTCGGATGGCAAGCACTTTATAAGGACTGAGCACTCTCATCAGCCTCCTGATTTTTTTGTTTGTTTGTGTTAGGATGGATGGCATTTGCAACTTTTGTTAAAAATAAACTTGTCACTTGGTAGAGACAGGCAGATCTCTGGGCTGCAGGGCCAGCTTGATTGACATGGTAAGTTCTAGTTTAGCTGGGCTACATAGTAAGAACCTGTCTCAAAGGAAAAAAATCGTGATTTTTTTTTTTTGCTTTGTTTTCAAATCTGCTCTATATATTTAAGCCATTAAGAAAAGATTGGGGGCTGGTGAGATGGCTCAGTGGTTAAGAGCACTGGCTGCTCTTCCAAAGGTCCTGAGTTCAATTCCCAGCAACCACATGGTAGCTCACAACCATCTGTAATGAGATCTGATGCCCTCTTCTGGTGTGTCTGAAGACAGTTACAGTGTACTTAAAATACATTTTATACATAAAATAAATAAATCTTTAAAAAAAAAAAGAAAAGATTGATTTCTTTTACTTTTATATGAATGCTTGCCTCTGTGCGTGCTCGAGCATGTGTGTGTGTGTGTGTGTGTGTGTGTGTGTGTGTGTGTGTGTGTGTGTGTGCGTGTGTGCGCGCGCGCGCGCCATATGTGTATCTGCTATTCATAGACGCCAGAAGAGGGCTGCATCCGACAGGAGTTAGACACAACTGTAAGCTTTCGACACTGAGCGTGAGTCCTGAGGAGCACCGAGCGCTCTTAGCCAACTGCTGGCTCTCTCCAGCCCCCCTTTATTTCTCATCCCATCTGTTTGCGTTCTCTTTGTTGCTAGATTTTTGCCCTTCTGCATGATAGAAGACTGGTGTGCAAGTCCTTTGACGGTTTTTACAGGACTGAGATTATTTACCTGGTTTACGTTTGGGTGGTTGTTGATTTCTCTCCTCACTTTTAAGGCACTGTTACATAATAGTAAAAAGCATCCATGTAATTTTATCACCTTAAGAACCTACCATCTTTGCTTTTTGTCCCCCTTCTGAATCTTTAGTTGCAGATAGGAAATGTTTATGAGGCTGGAAAATTGAACCTCTTAACAATTATTCAGTTGTTAAATGAAGTCTTGAAAGTAATGAAATATGAACATTGTAAGGCTGGCCAAGCAAGATTGACAATAGACCTCCACTACCTTGAAAAAGAAACCAAATTTCAGAGGGAAAGATTATCAGCTATGAAGAACATGAGGTACATAGAAAGCTGTCTTGTTTTGCTATGGGATGGGTAGGGTGGTTGTCTTAACAGAAGTTGTGTATAATTCTTCAGCTTTGGTGGATAAGTTAAGGCATACTGGAACTTAAGTGGAGTAGCAGGCATATGGTTGCTTTTAAAAGGTTGTTTTAAAAGGAGAAAAAGTATATTTTAAGTTCTGAAGAGTCACTTGTTAAATTTGTATGGTGTTTAATGTTAATCTTTGTAATATATCCTTCTCTGCCCTACTACTGTTGTCTTAAATTGTGCTATATTTTTATTTATTCTTCAACAAAGTATTTTTTATGATATCATAGGCATAAAATAAAAGAGAACGTCACTGCAATAAGACATTCTACTGTTGAAAAGGAAGAAAAATGGCATACGAAGTGGAAAGGCTTTCTTGGTGTGTCTCCTTTCAGTCTAATTAAAGGCGGGCCTTCAGTAAGTAATAAAGACTTGTGTTTTGGAGAAGAGTTAAATTTTCGGCAATTCTGTTTTTAAGTTTTAACAATCTTTTAATTTGTAATACTACAGTAACTTAGAAATGTGAGTGTATTCACACACACACACACACACACACACACACACACACACACACACACCATTGTTTGTATTTATTGTGTGTGTGATGGGGTGGGCCAGCACACATGTGTCATGGTGCAGATGAGAAGGGCACAGGATGATTTTTAGAAAGTCTATCCTTCCATCCAACCTGTCCTTGGACTTGAACTCAAGCCCTCAGGCTTGCCAGGCAAGTGTTATTACCTGCTGAGCCAGCTTATCGCCCCAGTTATTTTTTTGTTTTGAGAGTTTTTTTTTTTTTTTCCCCCGGAGCTGGGGACTGAACCCAGGGCCTTGCGCTTCCTAGGCAAGTGCTCTACCACTGAGCTAAATCCCCAACCCCGTTTTGAGAGTTTCTTGTCTCCCAGATTGGCCTTAAACATGATGTGTAGCAGCTGATGATGAGTATAAACTGCGGATTTGCGGCTTCTCCTGCATCTGCTCCCACACGTTAGGATTGTAACCCTCTGCCACCGTGTTTGGCCCTGTGGCTTTTTAGAGACAGGTACCTGTTGTGTAGATACGTATGTATGCTACGCTGATCTGGAATGTATTTAGCTGGAGCACTAGGATTATAGGTGTGTTGCTGTGCAGTTGAGATGTTTAAAAATGTAATAATTTCATAGTTTTTCATCAAGCTACTGTTATGTATAGTTACTCATTTTAAATTCAGAGGCTAAAAAATACTATTAAGTAAAATTCAAAACATACAGATATTATATTCTTTTATTTAAAATAATGTTTGTAGGGGCTGAAGAGATGGTTTCTCAGGTAAGCGCAGTGGCTGCTCTTCCAAGAAGACGGGTGCCACGTGGTGGCTTATAACCAGCTAAACGTCAGTCCTAGGGTATCTGATGCCATCTTCTGGCTTCGATGGGCACCAGGCACACATACATGTAGTGCACAGACACATATGCATGCAAAACATATACATATGAATAGTCCCAGGATAAATGTTTGATAATTTATCGTTAGGGAAAAACTTCACTTGGAGATAAACTTAACTTTGTCATTATGGTTGTTTGTGAATGTGTTACTTAATATTGTGAATTCTGTGTTTTAAGGCTGTGGATCTTTTGCCTCCCATGTCTCCTCTTTCGTTTGATCCTGTGTCAGAGGAAGTATATGCAAAGAGTGTACTTTTTAAGTATCCTGCGTCACTTCCAGGTTGGTAAGCTCCCCCCACTTCCTTTTAAAGACAGCGTCTCATTGTGAAATATTGGAATTTACTGTGTGGACCAGGCTGGCCTGGAACTGCACACTGTTCTCCTGCCTCTGCCTCCTGAGTGCTGGGTGTATAGGCCTGCATTACTGCTCATGGCTTATTTCTCATTGTTTAAAAGTTATTTATATTTTTTCAATTATTTATGTATATGCAAATTTATGTGTATATGCATGTACACATTACAGTACATGTGTGGAGGTCACAGGACAACCTGGTTCTCTCCTTTTACCAAGTGGTACCCTAGGTTCAAACTCAGATAATCAGGCATGGTGGCAAGTGCTTTTTACCTGCTTTCCAGTTATTTTTATTGTGAAATATATATCATAAAATTTGTTTTGGTTACAAAATGTTACGAAAAAAGAAATCTATCACTTGAAAAAATGAATGCTTCAGCCTATCTGAAACACACAAAACATATACATAGGAATAGTCACAGGATAAATGTTTGGTAATTTATTGTTAGGGAGAAACTTCACTGGGAGATGAACTTAGCTTTGTCATTATAGGATTAGCAATGTGAGCTGCAAACCTGGCGTTTACTTAGTTTTGAACAGTAGTTGCCTGGATTTAGAACCCTAGGTCGACAAATCTTAAGACTTTGATGGTTAAGTCTGGGTTCCTGCCTTCTATTATCACGGACACATTAACCATCTATCTCATTGTCATTCATTTGTACATAATTAGGTTATAACTTATGGTTGCTTATAAGATTTCTTTTTTATATTATGCAGGTTTATTGGGGCACTCCTAAGTGTAGATTTGTTTTTAACTATTTGGGTTTTATATGTATATATATATATATATATAAAATCTAGAAGCTCATTTTCAAAGTTCAAGATTTTGTTTTTCTGTGTCTCCTTTAATATTGCCTGTCTTTAATTTTTTTTTTTTTAAACTTTTTTTTTTTTTTTTTTCCGGGGCTGGGGACCGAACCTAGGACCTTGCGCTTCCTAGGCAAGCACTCTACCACTGAGCCAAATCCCCAACCCCCTGTCTTTAATTTTTAAAAAGATTTTACACACACACACACACACACACACACGCCATGCACACACACACGCATGAACTTGTGTATGAGGATGTCCATGGAGGACTGTAGAGGTGTCGAATACTCCAGAACTAGAGTTATGACATTTGTGAGCTCCTCAATGTAGGTGCCGGGAGCCAATCTCCTGTAAGAGCAATAAATACTTTTAACAACTGAGCCATCTCCAGTTTCATCTTTCATTTTAATCCTTTCCTTCCGAATCTTCTATTAGGATTCTGTTTTGTGATTGTTACACATTTATTTTAGGTGTTGTCTAACTTATACCCCAGACCAGCCTCAAACTTGAGATTCTCTTGCCTTAGACTTAGAAGTGCTGGGATTACAATTGTGGGCCACTATGAATGCCTAGAATTTCTAGTTCTGTCTTTCACCTCTGTTAAGTTCTCATTTGTGTATACAGGTTCTTATATTTTTGGGCTTTGTTAATTGTAGTTGGACCAATTTAAACTAATCTCCATCTAGCTTACAAACGAGTGAGACTCAGACTGGTTATTTTATTTAGCTTTGACAGTTATGGGGGGTGATCCCTAATCTACTTTCCTAACTGCTGGACTGACTACTGTACGAGCAGTGAACCCCAAATACTTGCTGTTTCTCCCAGCCATGTTCTCATGGTTCATCTGCTCTCATGGTGGCTTCCTCTCCTGTGCTCTTCTCCCCTCTCTACTTGTGACCCCACAACCAGGTAACTGCCTACCTCTAATCCCTCTAGAAACTGGCTGTAGCCATTTTTATTCAACCAATAGTCTTAAATTAAGGGGCAAAGTTTGCACTTGGGATACAGAATTTAGCATTACATAATCACAGACCAAACCTCAACAGTTGATGGCTTTTCTCCTTAGATCTTTCTATTTTAGTTAGTTTAATCTGTCTTTTTAACCTACTTTAACACTTAGTATTTCATATTGTTTACTTTGAGAAGCCTAATTTGTTGTCCTTTTCTACCTTTCTTTTTCTTACTTCTGATTAATTTAGTATGTATGTTGCATGTGCACATTCATGTACACTACAGTTCATTTACGGAGGAGAGCTTACAGGTTCTATCCTAGCAAGTATGGCCTGGAATTGGAGATGAAACTTAGGTGCTTAATCAGCAAATACACTTCCTGCTGAGCTGTCTTGTTAGCCTGGTCTTTCCAAACTGGCTGAGGTAACCTTGAACTTCTGATCTTCCTGCTTCCGTCTCCTAGTGATTAGATTACAGGCATGGGTATACATGTAGTAGGCAGTCATTATCAACTGCGTTATGTCCCCAAACTGAGAAGTCTTACTTACCTCTTTTTCAAAACTGCTTTTTTAATAGTCTAATCTTGTATTTTGGTTTCTTTCTTCTTGCTCATACCTTTTAATTATACCTTTTTCATTTTCTTGCCTTTTATATTTTTGTATCTTAGGTATTTTTACTCCTATGTGTTCTTGCTGATTCTCATGGTTGTTTGCTTCTTATTGAAATTCTTGGTTTAGTTTCATCTTTAGTGAGTCCACATGGAGGAGCCCATGCTGGCCTGGTATTCATTATATAGCATAAGCTAATCTTGAACTTAGCTTCCTCCCTCCCTCCCCCTCCCTCCCCCTCCCTCCCCCCTCCCCTCCCATTCTTTTTTTGAAGCAGGTGGTTCTCTGTGAGGTCAAAGTCAGCCTGGTCTATATAGTGAGTTCCAGGACAGCCAGAGCTACATGATAGATAGACCATGTCTCAGAAAGATGAGGCATAAAAGGTATAAAGTAGTAAAATTGACATAATACCAAAAAGGGAAGGAGAAGCTTTTCTTTAAAACCTGGGGAGGAGCTTCATTAAGAAATAAGCTTATCTAGTGACATACCTCCTCCTGCCCCCTTTAAGACATGATTCTCTCTGTATAGCCCTGGTTGTTCTAGAATTCACTCTGAGGACCAGGATGGCCTTGAACTCACAGAGATCTGCCTGCCTCTGTTTCCCAAGTGCAGGGATTAAATAAATGATTTATTTTTACTTTATGAGCATTGGTATTTATGCCTGTATGAGAGTGTTGGATCTCCTGGTACCAAAGTTACAGTTAGGAGCTGCCATGTGAGTATTGGGAATTGAACCTCTCAGAACAGCCAATGGTCTTAACCACTGAGCCATCTCTCTAGCCTCAGAACTTGCCTTTTCTAAGTGCTAGGAGGGTACAAGCTACCCAGTCTTGCTTATTAACTTTCTTTTTATATGCAAGACAGACACGTTTCAGCTTCTGTGTACTAACAACAGGTGATACTTGTTTTTATGGTGTCCTACTAGTTTTGTGATATTTGTTTGTTCTCATTTGGGGAATGTTCTGTGATTCTGTAGTACAGAGGGTTTTGAAAAGGTTGAGTTGTAGCCAGGCAGTGGTTTCACATGCCTTTAATTCCAGCATTCAGAAGGCAGAGGCAGGTGGATTCAAGGCCAGCCTAGTCCTCAGAGTAAGTTCCAGGACACTTGGGGCTACCCAGAGAAACCCTGACTCAAAAAACAAAATAAAACAAAAAAAGTTTGAGTTGACATTCTACTTAGACCACTGTAATGGGCGAGTATCTTTACATAGCATTTGCATTGGCGTCTTATGCAGTGACACCTTAGCTAAATGTTCAAGTATGGGAAGACTCTTGAGTATTAACATGTTTAAAAAGGGGCACCTCATCTGTAATGTAGCCATGGCTTCATTTACCAGTCTTTACCTTTCTTACCATGTTTTGGTGGTATTTATCTTCTTCTCAATACCATAAGCCATGGCCTCTATGCTCTGGTGAATGAAATCTGTACCTAATGTCTTGATACCTTTATTTTTTCATTCCCTCACTGGGACTGATGTATATCTTCTGCCTCCTTGCATACTTTTGGCATACTGCTGTAGCAGAACAGAGCAGTTCAGTCACCACTATTTTAGACTGCTTGGTGTCACGGTCTCTATCTTTTATATCTTTGCTGTGTTAGGATGGTAGTAACATATAGCTGTTGAAAGGTTGGTGTAAAAAATGTGCAAGCTGATTGATGGCATGAATGTATTGAAGCGTGCTATTGAAGCTGTTCACATGCCTTTATTGTTAGACCATGGTTCATTTACTTAAAAATGTAACATGGTTATATAACACTGCATTTGGTGCTGATGACCAAACTCAGGTCCGTGCACATACCCCATCTCTCCCCCCCAAACCCCCGTCTTTTGTTTGTTGGTTTGTTTCGAGATAGTTTTTGTAGTACAAGCTGTCTCAAACTCTGTATAACGAAGCTGGCCTTGAATTCCTGCCTTTACTTTCCAAGCTTGCCTGGGTCCAGCACCATGAATGGCTACATCTGTCTTCTTATAAAAGCCTGCTACCACATAATCTGTTTTTTCTTTCTTCTTTATCTTTGGTTGTTATTTTCCCCCAAATACTGTTTTATGTATGCATGCTCACTATGAAGTGCATGTGGGAGTTAGTGTTCTCCATGTGGGTTTAGGGAGCTAATTCAGGCTGTCAGGATTGATGGCATGCACCCTTACCTGCTCAGTTTTTAAAAATCGTTTTCCTGTGTGGTGGCTATGGGTGTGTGAGTGTTAGGCAGGTCTGTTCTGTTGTGTTTTTGCAAGTGTGCAAGGCCAGTTGGCCTGCAGTCCTCCAGTTTCTTTTTCTCTGCCTCCCGTTTCTTGTAGGTGTTCTGGGATTGTGGGCTCAGGGAGTGACCTCACGTCATCAGGTGTGCATGGCGAGTTGTTTTTATGCACTGAGCCATCCCCTTGTCTGCTTACTCACGCTTACGTTTTTCTGGTTTCTATTTAGAAGCTATTCTAAACAGTTGGGCGTGAGCTCAGTGTAGAGCACTTGTTTAAGGCTAGCAAAGGTTTAGACTTTGGTTTCAGGAGGAGAAGAATATGTCTTTAATGTTTCTAGAGGCCCTTGATTATTAGAATACACAAACCTAATTAAAGGAATAATTTTTGAACTTACTTAGATATACATAAAGAAGCTAAACAAGAAGATGGTGGCAGAAGAGAAGTGGATACCCCAGGAAATGTGTGTGATGGCGCTGACAGGTAAAACATTTGACTCATATAGAACTTCCTGTGTGGTGGAATAGTGCATGATTTCTTCCTCTCACCCAGACAGTGTTTTTCTCCTGTAGATCCGCATTTGCAGATGTTCAATACTTACTATGCCTGGGTATTTTTTTCTTTTCTTTATTTTTTTTTTTTTTTTTTTTTTTTTTTTTCGAGCTGGGGACCGAACCCAGGGCCTTGCGCTTCCTAGGCAAGCGCTCTACCACTGAGCTAAATCCCCAACCCCTCTTCTATATTTCTGAATATTGGGTTTTATGGGAATTATCTGAGTTTTGAAGAAGGTACAGATTTGGAAATTACATAAGGTAAGTTTGAGAATTTATGCCGTTTTCTATGTGTGTGAACTATTTTAAAATCACTATTGAGTGAGTAAGATTTGGGAACATTTGAGGTCATATGGTTTGGTGGGAACTTTCAGACTAGTGCTTTCTATTGCTGTGGCTGAGTCCAGCTTAGCTTTTAGTTGGTCCACGTATTTCCTTTTTAGCCTGCACAGCTTGCTGTTTGCATCTATATTACAGATTTAAAAAAAAAAAGAACTGTTTATTTTATATGTATGAGTGCTTTGCTTGCGTGTATGTAAATGCAGTGCCTGGTGTCTTTGGAGGCCAAGAGAGGGTGCTAAGTCCTCTGGAATTGGAGTTAGAGTTACAGTTCCATCGTAGGTATTAGTCACTAAATCCTGATGCTCTGCAGGAATAGAAAGTGCTCTTAGTGGGTGAGTCTGTCTTTTCTCCCCCTGGCCAATTATTGATGGTGGTGGTTGTTATTTTTGAGGTAGGGTCTCATTGCATAGCTTTGGTTGTCTTGGAACTAAAGCTGGCCTTGAACTCACAGAGATCTGCCTGCTCCTGTGTTCTGAGTGCTGAGATTCGAGGTGTGCACACTATACTCAGTTTATAATGAAGTTTTTGATATTTATAAGAGTTACATTCTTTACAAAAAATACTAGAAGATATTTGATTTATTCTAATGCCAAATTTAGCAGGAAAAGCTATTTTGTTAACCATTTCTTTCAGGAATTCTATTTTCTTTATTGCCTGTTTTCTATTATCCTGTTATCCTGATCTGTTAGCTTTTATGATCAATGCCCGATATAAAGTAAAAAACTGAGGACCAGTGAGATAGCTTAGTGGGTAATGGTGTTTGCCCCCAAGCCTGAGGACCTGAGTTCAGTTCAGATCCTTTAGACCCACATAGTGGAGAGAAAACCTTCTCCCCATGTTGTCTCCACATATGTACTATGCCTCCTCCTCACCAATGAATAAAAATGTCAAAAACCTCTGAAGTAAATGTACATAGTACACTTGGGTAATTATTTTTTATTGGAAGTAGGAATTCTTATGTAACAATGAAACAGGTAACTGAACATACATGTGGCATATGCTTGTGTATGCATGTATGTGCTGTGTATGTATCAGACCCTCCCGCTTAAGCTTGTGTAGGAAGCACATTACACTGAGTCATCTTCCCAGCCTTTCTTTTTTTTTTTCCCCGTTCCTTTCCCAGCCTTTCTATTGTTTTTATATTTGTTTCTATTTCTCTGTTGTTGCATGAGTGTGGGGTCAGAGCGACAGCTTGTGCAAGTTGGTTCATTACTTCCTCTACAGTGTGTGTTCCAGGGCTGAAACTCAGGTTGTCAGGCTTGGCTGAGATTTGTTTCTGGTATCTTTAATTATATGTGTGTCAGGGTGTGGGTATGTGCACGTGAGTGCCTGTGGAGTTCAGAAGAGGGTGTGGAACTCTTGCAGTCGGAGGGTCAGGTGTTTGGGGACTGACCAATGTATGCCAGGACCTGAACTTGGTCCCCTGTAAGAGTAGTGCCTGCTCTTAAGCTTGGGGCTGTTGCTCTAATGCCACCATGTATTATTATTTGGTTGATGTTTGCCTTTTGTATATTTCGTGCAGTACAACTTCCCCAAGGAGAAGAGGGACAGATATGAAAATAGATCACCTATGAAAATTGTGAAGGAAAGATTACTTGGGAGAAGTCTATGGATTGAATATTATACTTGAAAACCATTGAAAGAGTACATTTTTAAGCTGGGTAGTGGTGGTACATGCCTTTAATCCCAGCACTCGGGAGGCAGAGGCAGAGAGAGAGGCAGAATCTTTGCGTTGGATCAGTCTGGTGTCAGAGTGAGTTCTGAGATGGCCAGGGCTTCACAGAGAAACACTGACTAGGGGAAAGAAAGAGTACAGTTAGCTCTTTGGCACGCAGTTGTCATCACAGGTAATCAAAACACTCTTAAGCCTTATTGATTAGATTAAGCTGATGGAGGTAGCATTGTACTTGAAGCCAATATTCAGTAGTGGCTCATTCCTTTCCTGTTCTGTGAGCACTCTCTTTAGAGCAGGTTTTGCACAATTCCCCAATGTATAGTGGTGATGCTGTTTTCTCAGTTTATTTATTTACTTTTTGACATTTTTACTTTTTGAATTGCTGGCCTACAATTCACCATGTAGACCAAATTGACCTTGAATTTACAGAACTCTACCTCCTTTCTGTGTGCTGGGATAAAAGGCATGTGCTACCACACCCAATGTTTCCCCACAACTTCTTTTTTCTTTACTTATTTTTACTTTCCTCCTAAACTTAGGTAAAAAACAAAATTCCAGTCTGAATATTTTAAATTCGAATATATATGTGTGTTTTAAATTCGAATATATATGTGTGTGTATATAAGGATATATACACACATAGGCTTCGCCTCTCTAGTTGCTACGGATGTTGCACCTCTTACTAATTAATTAGTTTTAAATTTTGTGTATGTATGTATGTATGTATGTATGTATGTATGTATGCATGCATGTATGCATGTTTGTATGCATGCATGTATGTGTGTGTGAGAGAGATTTGGAGGTGCTGGTGTGCACATGCCATTTTGTACAAGTGAAGGTCAGAATTGTTTTAAAAGATTTATTTATTTAATGTATATGAGCATCCTGTCACTGAACAAATACCAGAAGAGGGCATCGGATCCCATTACAGATGGTTATGAGCCACCATGTGGTTGCTGGGAATTGAACTCAGGACCTCTAGAAGAGTAGACAGTGCTCTTAACCAATGAGCCATCTCTCTAGCCCTAGGTTAGAATTTTTAGGGGTTGTTTTTCTCTTCCGATGAAGGCCCTGGGAATTGAACTCAGACCTCCAGTCTTTTACCTAATGAGCTATCATCTTCCATCTGCTTAAAAGATTTATAGTATTTATTTGCGGAACTCCGGAGAGAGCGTTGGATACCCTGGAGCTGCAGTGACAGGTGGTTGTGGGCTGCTTTTATGTACATGTTGGAACTGAACTTCGGTCCTCTAGAAGAGAAGCAAGTGCTTTTAACCATGTGCTGTCTCCACAAAACCCAAAGGAAAATCCACTAGATTAATTAGCACAGCTGTTTACTTTATACTCTGTATCTGAAAAGTAAGCCAAGTGCTCTTCGCAGGGGTCTCTGGTTTGGTTTTGTTAAAAAAACAAAAAGCAAAAAACTAGCCTTAGAATTTAAAAGATTTTTTGAAATTAAGTTGAGAGTTAATTTTTGTTTTGTTTTCTACAGGGTCTCTGAGTCAGGCTGGATGATCTAGGCTTACCTTGAACTACTTTTTTGTTTGTTTTTAAAGAAAATTTATTTGCTATTTATTTATGTGTATACTCTGTGTGTTTGTGTTTGTGTTTATGTGTGTGTGTGTGTGTGTGTGTGTGTGTGTTTGTTGTGTATACATGGGCCATGGCACACATGTGAAGGTCAGCCACAGTGGTTTGGCTGACTGGTTCTGTCCTACCTTTATTGTTGTTCTCAGGTCATAGCTTATGGGGCTCTGAGCAGAATGGTGTTTATACATTATTATACGTAACGTAGTGTTATTATATATGTAACGTAGTGTTATTATAAGAGCAAGGTTCATAGGAGAAACCGAGTTTGGAGATGGAATGCTAAATTTTTCTGTTACTTAAAAAGAACTTGATCTACAAAATTAAAGTTTTTGATAATGAAAAAGAATATCTGTACATGAGAAATATAAGAAGCCCCTCTTGCATCTGAATCTTTGAAGTAGGTTAAAATTTTATAAATTACTATTTATAAATTGCACTATATGGACATACATATTTTCATTACTATAGTGTGTTCTTTTCATGGCCTGGAAAGGGAGCAATAAAAAAAGTACTTAATACAGCCGTACTAGCATTGGAGTTTAAGGTGTGTGGAATACTATTTGCTTTTTTCATATTTAAAAATAATTTATATTATTATTTTTTTAATTTATATTATTCTTAATTTTTAAAATCATTTCTTTATGCTGAATCTGAGGATTTCATGTAGGACAGCCTACGTACTTGTATTTTATCCTTGCTATGGGATTTTAGCTTCAAGTGCTATTAAAAATAAATCTTCTACCTCAGCCACCCCCCCAGAATAATCTTTTATGTGTGTGGGAGAGCACAAGGTTGTCTGTGTGTGTATACAGGTCAGAGGACAATTGAGTTCATTTTCTGTCTTGGATCTGGGAGTCCAGCTCAGGTTCTTAGGCTACATGGTGAGTATTTGGCAAAAGCTGCTTGTTTTGTGGCAGCCTTGCTTTGTAGCCCAGTCTGGTTTGGAACTTGATCTTGCCTTAACTTCTGAAGTGCTGAAATTACAGGTGTGTGCTCCCATGCTTGGCTGAAAGAATATTAAAGTCTCTGCCGCTGTGAAATTGTATTATTAGCATGCTGAGGACATTGCGACAGTACAGTTCTCGTCAGTTGAGTTAATTTTTAAGTTGTATGCATTTAAACTTATAAATGTTATAGGCATAAAAATATGTAGTAAGAAAGTTGGAGTTATTCGGGAGAGTGATACACAAGTTGGGCAGAAGTGCTGCTCCAATTGTCACTAGACCTCCCCAGAGTAAACTGCCTTTTGATGACCAGGGCGAATTGAGTGAAATCGTCATGGACAGATACGGGGCAGACAGTTTCTCACTGAGATACATCAAGTTAGTGAACGCCTCTCTACACATAACTTAGATTTGCCGTCTCTTTTCTTTCAGCCCTGTGCCTTTTCCCTTACAGTGTGCTTCGTCCTCAGATACAAACAGTTTCACACTACTTGAGAAGGTATGGTCTAAAACCATTTTCATGATTGTGAGACATGGCCTTGCTAATTGGCTGTGTAGTTCAAGCCATTCTTGAACACATGGCAGTGCTCTTGCCTCAGCCTCCCAAGTGCTGGGATTATACAGGTGCTTAACGCTTGCCTTGGAAGACAGCTTCAGCTAATTGTGACTGTAGTGATTTATAAATTATTTTTGGTAACTTAATTACATTCAAGTTCTTTTCCTCCCATTCTTGTGCCATTTCTATTCTCTTGCTAAATGAGAATGTGCAATTATTTAGATCTGCCATTTAAAGAGCTTCAATACCAGCCATGATCATTACTTTATAATGTATGTCTTTTTTCAGGATCCAAATATGAGGACTCCCAAAGAGAAAAACGTGCCTTATAAGAAAATAGCAGGCTCCGAATCGGAAGACTCTCCTTTATCAGATACTGCAAAGAATGCACAGAGTAGCGTATCCGGAGGGTCTGTGCTGGGGAAAAAGAGTGACCCATTCCAGAGAGAGCAAGATCAGCTGGTGGACGAGGTTAGACAAGGACTGAAAGGACTGTTAATAAATGTGCTTACATAGTTGGAATGTTTTTCCTAAGTGCTGTTGGCATTAAAAATCGAGCAGAATTAATTGTTGAGAAATTTGAAGTAAAGGAGTCACAGGTGATAAAGATGAAGGCTAGGGGCTGGAGAGATTGTTCAGTGGTTAAGAGAGCGCGTGCTGCTCTTGCAGAGGACCTGGACCTGCAGCACGTCAGGGAGCGTCTGCCGCCATCTGCCGGTACTGGGCTGCTGACTGCTGCGCTCACGCTTCTTGTTGCACTCCGTCCTGTTTCTGTCAGGCCTGGGTCATTTTCCTTTTTTTCTTTCTCTTGTAGGTTGCCAGAGTAGTTCTGTCTGATTCACCACAGCTCTCTGAGGGAAAAGAAGTCAAATTGGAGGAGCTAATTGACACTTTAATTTCTAATCCCTTCTTAACCAGGAAACAAATTCCCCGGACTCCGGATAACTTGAGTAAGTTAATGCTTTCTGTTCCACTTTCCCTTTCTCATATTTTTGGTTGTGGGATTAGCCTTTAATGGCTGAGCCATCTCTCCAGCCCCCCTTTCCCTTTTTAAGACATGATCTGACAGTTCTTGGAAACAATTTAAAACTGCACTTCTTGTTTAGCTGAGGTGGCTCTTTAGTCTGATACAATGGAATCTCGTTGACGTATTCAGCACGATCGCTCACATTTTATTACTGTCTTTCATCAGTAATCTTTTGTGACTCTGAGTACCTCCACAAAAATATAATCAGTCCTGATGTTATAATCTTGTTTTAGTTGTTTTACTTGGCTATTTTTCTGCAAAGAATTTTATTTGGTCACTTAAAACTTCTGGGGCCAGTTGAGCCATCTTCCTCATGGAAGAGAATGGCGTTGTCCTCTGTCCTCCATACATGCACCACAGCATGTGTGTAGTCATACACACATACACGTGTACAGGCATGCACTAAATAGACAAATGAATAAAATCAGTAAATATACTAAGAAAAATTTTCACCTTCAGATCAGACATCCATGTTTAGGGAATATGATGATTTTGCTTTCCAGTCAGCAGCCCATGGCAAAAATAATCAGTGTCCAAAGCTTCCCTCTCTTACCTGCGGCTGGTGTAGGTGAGCCTGATGCTTCCGTATTTAACCAATGCAGATCATTTGGGTTGAATGATTGAATACAGTTTCTTCTTTGCTTCTGATTCAGTTCATTGAGCTGAGACAGCATAGGTTACTGTTCTTCAAATGACAATAGGGTCCTGTAGTGTGTTTTTCTTTTTAAAAAATTATATTTAACACAACCTTGCGCATTTGTTAACATTGCTTAAAGCCATTTCCATCCTACAATGGCAGATTTGAGGAGTTGTGGGAGATCAAATGATCGACAACCTAATATTAGTATCTAATTTTTTTTTTAAATCTTATTTATTTAACATGAGTACACTGTATCTGTGTTCAGATACCCCAGAAGAGGACATTAGATGGTTGTGACTATTATCCGGTTGCTGGGAGTTAAACTCAGGACCTCTTGAAGAACAGTCAGTGCTCTTAACCACTGAGCCATCTCTCCAACCCTAGTATCTAATCTTTTTTTTTTTTCCTTTTTTTCGGAGCTGGGGACCGAACCCAGGGCCTTGCACTCGCTAGGCAAGCGCTCTACCGCTGAGCTAAATCCCCAACCCCAGTATCTAATCTTTTAAAAACAACAAAAAACATTCTGCCCATTTCTGGTCTGGGTAGACAAGCAGATATGTCTTTCCTGTATGTAATCAAATTTATTGTGTGTAAGTCTATGTATGTTTCAAGAATAGCTGTTGCTATGTGCTCTGACTTGAGTTTGGTTACTAGGAGATGAAGTTTTCTGATGCTCTGCTTTGTCATCCTGTTCGCATATATATGGAGCTTGGGCTGCTACTAAGGCAGGAGCTTTGTTTTCAGCACTAGAGTAAGGTATATTAATCGCATGTCTATGTTTGGGCATATGCAAATGGTAAAATATTTTTTGTGTTTTTCCCTCCACCTTAATTAGTAGCTGATATTAGAAGCTCATGGAGAAAAGCTGTCGAAACTGAAGTTAACAGAAGTTCAGATGGGATTCTAGTGGATGCCAAAGCTGGAGACGTGTCGTCAGAGTCTTCATCTATACTGCATAATCAGAGGGAATTTAGCATGGCTATTTTTTCCCCAGATTTTGATGGGTCTTATTTGCCTGAAGAGAAAGCTGTTCCAGATCAGCTTACCAGTGTACCTCAGAAACATCTGGTAACGAGTCAGATCAGTGAACCCCCAACAGAAGATGAGTCAGACTTGATAAATAAGAAAATGATTTGTAAGCAAGATTTAGAATGTGCAGCCACCAGGCTTTCAGAAACTAGACAAATGGAGGCATTCTCCCCTGCTGTGGGCAGTGGAATAGATGTGATGGGTAGAAGTAAAGAGGACTGTGTTCGACTGTTGGACTACTCACAAGCTTCTTGCAGTGAACCTTCCACGCATAAGACTTTGCTATGGGATTCTTTCCAGAGGTTGAGTGGCATTGGCATATTACATGAGACTCTTCCAGAAGAAGTTGGTCACCTAAGTCTTAATAGTTCTACGAGTTCAGAGACCACTTTTCACCTGGAACCAAAGACTTATGTAGACAGTGATGCTTTTCCAGATGGTGTGGGGAAAAGACAAGCTATTCCAGAATTAGATTCCAATTTACAGTCTCTTCTCAGTAGTTATGAGGCTCTGAAGAAATCTCTTAACAAAATCAGGAAAGAATCTCGCCTGTCTAACCCTAAGACACTTGAACAACACAAAATAGAATTGAGTCCTGTAGCCAAGCAAGTAGATGATACATGCACTGTTTTGGACACTCAAGATTTGTTTGTTGACTGCACAAAGCCGTCTTCCCACGTATCCTTTGATGAAAGAACACAGACTGTATCACCTCTATCTAAAGCTTTTCTGGTGGAGCAAAAATTGAGGACCACATTACCATGTAGGCTTGGGGAATTTCTGCCTAATTTAAAAGGTAAGAGTTAACCAAACCTGTGCATGCACCCTTGGCGATCCATTCTCTTAACTTTTTTAACCCTCCTAGGCTAGAGTAGCACTGGGCTACCTACCCCTAGCTAGCCACAAACTTACTATATGATTTGGGCTGGCTTCAAATTTACCATGTAGCCCAGGCTATTTCTAATCTTCTGTTCACTTAACTTTTCATAAATATAGAACAAAGTGAGTGTTGTGTGGTCATGGTGGGTGATGTGACAGACATAATCCTTGTACCTTCATCAAGGGTAAGAGGAGTATACCCTTACTTCATGGATACTTTCAGAGTCCTGACTGTATATCTACAATGAGAGAGACAGACAGCTTTTCCAAATAGAGTCATATTTTGAGATGCTGGTGTTAGAATTCCAGCAGAGTGTGTTGGTGGGCAGTTCAACCTATAACAGTATTATTGATGCTAAGCATTCAGCACATGTTATGAATCATAATTCTCTTATTTTTATGTTTGAAAATTGTATAAGAAAAAGTTAAAATTATTCTTAGGCATTTAGGACCGATTTGGTCTTATTATATAGATTTCTTGCATATCACTTTGGTTTTTCCATGATATTTAAACACTTTTGAAAAGTATTCTAGAAGTACATTTATTTATTATTTATTTATTTATTGAAAAGACATTTGAGTAGAAATGATAATTTTATTCATTATTTATTAGTGGGTCTTGCACAGAGTGAGCCTTTGCTAAATCAAGAAATTTGCTACTTTTTGGAATTGTTCCTACTTTTCTGCATAATAATTTTCCTCTTTTAAAAATCAATTTTTCAGAAGAAGAAATCTCAAGTAAGAGCCTTGAAGCAAGAGACTCTCTGATTTGACAAGATAAAGCATTTTCCAGTTGATTTAGCTGATGCACTTACCCTGAAGCCTTTTCACTTAACTGCAGCTGAGATCCACACATTGGAAGTGTAATTCTCTTTCTAGCATCAGAGAAGTTCTGAATGTACTTTGGCTTCTTATAATGTATTTAGGTCTTTCTCCCTCCTCTTTTTCTTGCTAAATATTATGAGTTTGAAATGTGAAGTATTTAAGAACAGCAAATGTCAAATTTTAGAAAACCATTTTGATTCCTAGAATAATCTTATAAGTAAATTACAAATATAGTTATGTTAAAAATATTAGTCATGGGGTTGGGGATTTAGCTCAGTGGTAGAGCGCTTGCCTAGCAAGCGCAAGGCCCTGGGTTCGGTCCCCAGCTCCGGAAAAAAAAGAAAAAAGAAGAAAAAAAAATATCAGTTATTAACATAAGGATGGGTGCGTAATCTAATAGCCACTAAATAGCCATATCTCTCTCATTTTAGAGAAATAAACCATTTTACTGGATCTTGATGGATATTCTGGTACTAACACAAAATGAACGAGGTGTAGTGTAGTACCCTTGGATGTGTAATCAAAGCAACACACTGTAACGTTTGTAAAATTGTAAACAGACTTAATGAATTCTAAGTATATTGGTCCTGCAGAATGATGTTGATGGGATAAAATGCATGTATGTGATAGGTGAAGACGAAATGGAGTGAATTGAGGAGATGGGGAAAGGTAGAAGATGGCCAGATGTTTAAAGAACAGTCAGACTCTGTTTTGTGTATGTTAGGCTGAGAATTTAATTCTATTTATATTTAACAAGAATATCAATGAGAAATTTGCAAATTTGTTTTACAATTGTGGTCTGTGGGTGGTATGGTGGGTGTTGTTTGTGGAAAGCAACAAGGTTTTATTACTTACTGATTGAAAACATTAAAGTTCCTTAGTGCCTACAGAATATTCCAAAATAGTTTTGAGAAAATTGAACATGGATTTAACATTTATACATTTTGCCTTATTGTCAGGGGTCTTGTTTGTATCATCCAAGGAATAAATACATGTGCCTGAATAAGCCTGACTAGAAGAGGCACTAAAAGGTTGGTTTATCTCCTTCTATTCTAACTGCAGAGCCTCAGTTTGTAACTTTCAAAATCCTGTCCCCAAGTCTTAAGAAAAAGGAAGAAGAGAAAGGTAGATGGGCTGAGTGTCAGAAGGATTGTATAAGAGCTGCTTACAGAGAGGGAAAGAGGACATGTTCCCGAGGGCTCTGGTTCCTTCACGAGTGCAGCAGAGCAGACTGTTCAGGTGTACTGGGAAATCACTTGTTTACAGTCAGCCTGGTATCTAGACTCTAAGCATGTTAGGGGAGAAGAAGGACTGTCAGAGGAGCCTCTGTCATCTAGAGCCAATGCTAAGTGTTTAATACACATGGTTGCATTTAACCTTTGTAATTGAGATAGGAGGTATACCTCGCCTGCAGATTCTGAAGCGAGTGAGAGATTAAGTGGCTGGGGTGGGATGCCGGGGCCACCTGTATTAGGATCATCTGAGATGCCTGTTTAAAGATGCTTATTGAGAGAGGGTCTGGAAATCTCATTCAGATATGCTTCCACGGCCACTCATAGGCTCAGCAGCTCACTGCAGAGACTGCGATGCACGGTTAGCCCGAGGTACCTTTAAGACGGGGCACACTGTCGTATGCATATTGCTCAGCCCTTCATTATGAGAGTTGAAAGGTCAAGTATCTGGATATCTTGGGTTTAGAAGAGTCACTGAAATTTACCTGTGGATGGCTGAACATTCCTGAACTCATTATTTCTTGTTTCAGCACCATGATCAAATCTCCAATCTGTCACTTCCAAAACTGATAGTAACTTAATGCTTTCAGTGCTTTCCCGCACAGCTCTGTGACGGGTAGCAGCTACTTGATCTTGTCAGGTCCTTGCTTACAAGCCCATTGATGGTTCATTGCAATTACAGAACAGGGTTTGGTTTAAAGACAGCTCCCTTACTTAGATACCCCTCCCCCCAAACTTTTTTTTTGTCCTTCTAGCTCATCTCAGTTCTTTAATTTGACTTGAAGACTTTAAGAACCTTTCATTATAGCGGTTAGGATTTTTTAAATTTTTTATTTATTTTCACATGTGTGGATGTTTGCCTACATGTCTGTCTGTGTACCTTTTTGGTGCCTGGTGCTCCCTGAGGGGGGAGTCAGATCCTCTGGGACTGGAGTTGGCTAGTACTTGAACCTGGGTCACAGGATGAGCAGCCACCGAGGCATCTCTCCAGCCAGTTATAGTTCCTTTAGAACTCAGAACAGCACTTTAATCCTTTAAACACCTTCGATCCCAGCACTTGGGAAGGCAGGCTGATCTGAGTCTGGTCTACAAAGTCAGTTCCAGGACAGCCGACAGGGCTACAGAGTGAGACCCTATCTGTAAAACAAGAGCTGAAGGCTCAGACAAATCACATGGTCTGCCTTGATGTCTTAATTTGCCCTCCCTAGATCCATGGTCTTACATCCTTTTTGAAGTCTATTGTGTAACTCTTTTGTGTGGGAGGGTTGGGGGGGAGGTAGGGATCTTGCTACTGTTCAGGTTAGCTTCAGCTCACAGCAGTCTTCCTGCCTCGGTCTCCCAAGTGCTGGAACTACAGATGTTTACTTAGCTTTTACTTAGTGTCTTTGTCCCCCACTGTACGTGATTTCTGATCACAGCTGTCCACACACCTTCTTACCTGTGTAGATGTCTGTAGGGTATGTATACTGCTGAGCATGGAAGATGCTGACAAGTAAGATAAGGGTAGTTAAGGAGCATTTGGGGGACAGGGACTAAGCTCAACAAAATTCTAAACAGACATTTTGAAACCTTTACAGTAGTTTTCTTAGTTATAAGGTCTGATACCAATTTTACCTAAAGTGTAGACGGGAATTCTTGAGACCTGTATAAAAGCAAACTTTTTTTCCCTAGTGTACTAAAAAAATGTGTTTCAAAACATTTCATTTAATGTGTGAAGACATTATGAAGATCAGATGCCTGGTTGCTCTCAAGAGCACCCAACTCTTTATGCACTGAGAGCTGGCAAGTTCATGTTCTTAAGTGGGAAATGCCTGTGTTCTAAGGACTGTTTGGAAGTGTGTTCTACAAACTGCTGTCTAGAATAAATACTCAGTGTTTCACCACTGTCTGGGATTCCCTGTATTTCAAAAAGAATTATGCCTCAAACACACCACTGAATTATTATGTACAAAAGTACAACTTGGTAAAATAATTTAAAAGGCTCAGTGGTTCAGGTAAGAGTACTTTGTTACTGGTGTTTAGTTTTAATCACTAGAATCTAGAATCTACTACAACAGCTGTTATTTTTATGTTCAAGGTAAGGTCTTGCTATGTAGCCCTGACTGGCCTGAACTCTGGTGTAGATCACACTGGCTTGAGTGAGTGACTGGTCTTTGTGCTCCTAGACAGAGAAGTCTTTGCTCTAACAGATGACTTGACACTAGAGCTGGAAGGGAGCAGTTTATATCTATTCTGCTTTTACCATATGTGCCCAATGCAAACTAGGAACCTCAGACTCTTTTCCCACAAAGTAAGTAATAAACAGTCTTGGTGTCATGGAATTTCCAGATCAGTACAAATGGTCAAACACTAATTTTGTGGCCTCTTTCTAAAGTTTGTAAATTTGGAATTACATGTGGGAATAATCTATACCTTAAATGGTAGTTTTTGAAGATCTTAGTATAGCCTAGGTTGTCCTTAAATTTATGGTAATCATCTTACATAGCCACCTGAATACTGGGATTACAGGGAATGAGCAGCTGCCTAGCAAAAGATAAGTCTTTTTTTTTTTTTTTCCAAATAATTTTTCTGTCAATGGAGGTAGAGGGGTGTGATGGTTAGGAGGCATAAAGGATCTGGTGAGAATGCCCTAAAGTGTCTCACTTTAATAGAGTCATGCCAGTTTTTTCATGTATTGATAGAAGTCACCATCCATCAGGTTATGAGGATAAATTAGAATACATGCATGTCAAGCACTTAATACCTAGCATTTAACAGGCTCAAACTTTGCCAGATGTCACATGCAGTATTTAGAGGAATGGCATAATCTGGATGCTTTCTGTGTTGACCATTTTGGCAATCTTATGTAGTCGTGTTCTTACTGTATCCACAAACAGGAGAGCAGGCATAGTGAAATCAATGTCTTGCTTCTTCAAAGTAAAAGATTAGAACTGGGATTTCATCCCAAGAAGTTCTAGGTTGGCATTCTACCACTGAGCTATGTCCCTAGCTTAAGAACTTCTTGGGGCTGGGGTCTCTGGCTGGTCTCAAACATTCCAACGAATACTCTTGCTTTCACCTGGGAACAGGCATGCAGCACTACCCCCAGGTTTTTATGTGCCTCTGGTGTTGGATCCCAGGGTCTTGTGCATTGCTAGGCAAGCCATATACCAGTTGAGCTACATTCTATAAATATCCAGTCCTTGTTTGTTTTAAACTTTACATGTGCTGGAGTGTTCTGCTTGTACCAGCTATAAGCCTGGTGTGTGTAGAGGCCACAAAAGGGTGTTGGACTCCCTAGGACTGAAGTTACAGATAGTTGTGGACCCAGGTATTCTGGAAAAGCAGACAGTGCTCTTAACCAGAGTCACTATTCCAGCCCCTTGAGTCTTTACCACTGCTACGGCTGCTACCAAACACTGTCAGTTTGCCAGCTAAACGACATTTGAGGATAAAAAAAAACCAAAACAGAATCTGTACTATTAAGTACCATCAAATTATTTCAAACAACATTTTAAATTGCTAATAATAAATGTTTATTCATGATTGAAACCAAGGAGGATTTAGAAATACATTTTAATATCTTGCTGATAAAATAGTAACATTCCACCTTTGTGATCTGATAATACAGAAGATAACTGCTTTAATACTCTATTATAACCAGGTAACCATAACACACCCACACATACACACCCACACACACCACCTACTTTAGTGTTAACACCACACTAACTTTTCATAAAGGCCGTCTTGAGGATCTCTACTGGATAGCTGAGTAAATAGCGTCCAATACTAAGACTAGGGAAGAGATGAGATAGTAAGCACACGTTTCAAAGCCCACTTTTAAGCACATGACATTATGAATATTAAAAACAAATGATGCAAAAAAAAAAAAAAACCCACCATAATTCAGCATTTACTAAAGAGCATTTGGCATTTTTCAGCGCATGAGGAGGCTGTGCTTGGGGCCATCTACTCTCTCTAGCTTCTCAAAGTGTTTCCTGGCATTACGAATGTTGATCAGAGTAGCTGCAGAAGGGATGGATGGATCTGACATGACCACCATCACATACGTGTTTGATGTAAAGATGTCGATGAAGGCAGCGAAGTTAGAATTCCTCACTTCCATGCTCTGGAAAGAAGCGGCCAATTTACTGCAGCTTAGCTTAAACTGCTTGATGATGTTGCTGATCTTCTCAAAGCGGTGCACATCTCGCTGCTCTTTGCACTGGTAGTGGGAAATCACCAAGAACGTAGCTCTCTCGAACAGCAGAACTTCATCAGCCTCAATAATCTGGGCAAAATTCCTTAGGTTCATCTCCAGCTGCTGAACGTTGGGGATCAGCTGATAGACGATGCTGGACCAGGCTTTGTAGAGCGTCTCATCCCAGATGGACGTTCGAAAACAAGCGCACTCCAGCGGGCGAGACAAACGCCTCAGGTCTTCTTCTCGCTCTTTAAAAATCAGGTCACGTTGATCTTCCTGAACCAGATCCATTTTGTGCACCAGGCAGAAGATTTTGGCATCAGGTGAATTCTGGAGGATGGCTTCCAGACACGACTGATAATAATGCATATCTTTTTCCAGTTCGCGGCTCTCTACGTCAAACACATAGATCAGAACCTCCACATTACGGAAGATGTTGTCCCGCTGGCTGGTGAAGTAATTTTCCATAAAGGTGTCCTGGCCGCCACAGTCCCACAGGTTCAGCACCAGGTTCCCCAAGAATCGGACGTGGGAGTGCTCCACGTCGATGGTGGCACCCAGGCGCCTGGTGTCGCGCGCAATATAATTTGCAAAGATGATCGACCTCATGCTGGTCTTCCCCGACCCGCTCTTTCCCATCAACAGCACCTTTTTCTTCATGGCTGTATTTGGCATCACCTGCCGGCGTCGCCGCGGATTGGGCCTGAGGCACGGCCTAACGGAGGACCAACCGAGGATGGGAACGGCGGGACACCAGGCACCGTCTGGCAGCGGAGGCCTTGCACGGGAGCTCGGGCAGGAAAGACGGCGGAGGCGAGGCCTCAGAAAACAGCGCTGGAGGCAATGGCCACAGCAGCTCGGAGCTAGGGAGAGCAGACTAGTGATGCGATCAGCTCCAGCCTAGCCACCACCCACTTCCGCCGGTATCTCGCGAGAACTCCGAGTTCCTGCCACCACCCACTTCCGGTGGTGACATCGCGAGAATGTCGGCAGCTCGTTTTCGACCTGTAGAATTTTGAGAAACTGCTTCTTAAGTTGCAATCTAGTATTCGCATACAGCGAGATAAAACGAAAGGGGAAGCCCATACTGGTTTTTGGTTCTGCTTGGGTTGCACTGGGGGTTTGCAGGAGAGGTCGAGTGAGCCCGGGAGGGAGAATGCTGCCCTCGCGTGGCCAAACGTCCCCACACGCCCACTGCCATTATCACCTCAGAGAGACGTGCTGTTGGCTTGAGAATCGGGCGGGCAGAGGCAAGTCCTTTTTTGTCAGGGATGACAAATGAAAACCAGCTTAGATTTCGAGAAGATAATTGCCAAGAGCTAGACAGTACCTTACCAGGAGATATCCTGACTCCTGGTTCTTTTTCTACTTCCAGACAATTTCCCTTTTCATGTCCTCTTTTCTTATAACCTTAACTTGGGAATTTGTGATTAGAATCCAAAACCCCAGGAGAGGGTACTGTGGAACGCCATGCATTAGCTTCGTCCTCACAGTAACCGTGTGAACACTATTTTCAAACCTTAGGAGGCTAAAGAGTCTGAATGACTTAGGTTTGCTCGCTTAGCCATAGGTCACATTGCCTCAAGTAAAGGGCCCTCAAGGAGAGAAAGTCTGTGGTCCAATACATTCAGGATGAATCAGTAGAATTGCCAGGGCACTTCAGATTCCTAAATTAGGACACCACATCCTTACTGTAAAGCCTTTTCCAAGTTGTATACTATTACTGTACCAATGAAGACATTTCTTCATTCAAAAATTGAATGTTGGGGCTAGAGACATGGCTTATCATTTAAGTGTACTCGATGCTTTTGTATAGGATCAAGGGTCAGGTATGATACCCTCCTTTGGCCTCTGTGGTCTCCTGCACAGATATGGTGCACGCGCAGACACACACACACACACACACACACACACACACACACACACACACACACCTCTTCCAGAGGACCTAGGTTTGATTCCCAGCTCCACCATGGCTCCTTGAAATTGTAACTCCAGTCCCAGGGCATCTGATGCCCTTTTTTAACCTCTGTGGGCACTGCATGCATGTGATGCACAGCCATATATGCAAGCAAAATATGCATTTACATAAATAGTATTTTCATATGCAAGTAACCGTTGTTGCGGGCTATTTGATCACACTGTGAACCCTGAGATTATATTGTTAAAAAAAAACAAAAAAACAAACTCTTTCTAGTTGTGATGTGGCTCAGTCTTAGCACACACCTTTAATTCCTCTGGCTGGAATACAGACAGGCCCTTAGAACACACTTTTAATCCCAAACAATGAAGGAAAAGTTAGTCTGTAGAAGAAAATACCATGTTTGAAACTGAGGTCTAATTGAGAGGCAGACAAAAGTAACGAGTCAGAGAAAGATTTGACAGAACAGCGTATGCCCAGCTCTCATGAGTAGAGGGGAAAGAAGCTACTTAAGCGAGAGCATCACAGAGGAAGTGGGAGGCAGTTTTACCAGGACAGTTATAGAGAGACAGGTTGAAGAGAGAAAGCAAGCTAGAGACAGGTGAAGGCAGAACGAGACAGAATGAGACAGAGCCAGAAGTTAGAATGAGGCCAAGCAGAGCAATTCAGGAAAGGCTAAGAGAGAGAAGCCAGATTGTTTGTTCCGATCTGTCTGTATAGTGTTGTCAATGCCTTGTGTGTCTGGACTGGTATCTCCTTTCCTAAATCTGGGATTATTTTTTCTGCTTGATTCCTTTGAAAACATTTTTCATGTCTTTAGAATGAGATCCTTCTCTTTCTTCAATGCAGATAATCTAATAAGTTTGGCCTTTTTCGAATGTCTTCTGTATCTTGGAATTCCCACTGGAGTTTTCTTATTTTTTAATTTGTCCTTGTTGAATTGTTCCTCTCTCTTCATCTTGTCTTCAGGATCTTCTCTCCCTGTCCTGTGTCCGTTCTTGCTGACACTTTCCACAGAGTTTATTTGATCTATTATGTTTTCTTACTTCCGGATTTGAGTTCAGCTTTTCTTCAGCCTTTCTGCCTCTGTTGAATTCCTTTCATTCCACCCATTATCTTTCTTATTTCACTCAGCCTTTTGTTTGTGTCTTGGGACATGCTTACAATCACTATTTTGAGTTCTGTCTTTTGGGGCGTCTCTGTAACCACCACGGCCAGCAGAGTAATAACTTGTGGGGTACAAGAGGTCGTTTCCTTCAACACTGCTAAGTAGCTGCTGTTGGTTCGAACTTTGGGAATCTGACCCCGAGTAGCTTATTGTGGGTACATTGTAGCACCACACGATTTGGTGAAAACTTTCCTGGTGACAACCTAATCTTGTGTGCACAATAAAGTGTACAACATGACTACATTTATAAAATACATGTGATATCTTCAATAAAGATGGGTTCTGCAGATTGACTATAAATGACACTTTCCATAAAGATAGGTAGTATAGATTGACAAACTCCTGATAAATTCCTGGAGGAGGATCCCCTGTGGCCTTGACTACAGAGCTAGCCCAAAGGTCACCAGGCTGTTAACCACATCGGCCTTCTGGGTTGATGACAGGTTTTTACATCCCTCCCTTCAAATGAACAACCCTGTGTGTTTAATCCTGGTTCCTCTAGTGCTAATCTGTGAACACAATAACCCCTCCCGTATACCACCACCCCCTTATTTTTTTAAGAGAAAAAAATGTAGCTGTAATAGAGGTCAAGGTTGAATGTATTGCCTGCATGGCTAATCTAACTAATATAGACTAGCATAACAGAATTGTAAGAATAGCTAATTGAGGACTAAGGGAAGGGGAACTCCATCTTAAATTAATCATGGTAACAATTCAAAGGTCACTTAAAGAGATTTTATCTGCTTATGATGATCATTAATTTGACCATCTATAGTATGAGAGAAATTTGACACATTTAAGTAGCACACACAGGAAACAGCTAACAACCAAGATTGTGCTTGAGCAACAATGACTTAGTTAGGGTTTTACTGTTGTGAACAGACACCATGACCAAGACAACTCTTCTAGAGGACAACATTTAAGTGGGGCTGGATTATAGGTTCAGAGCTTCCATATAGGTTCAGTCCATTATCATCAAGGTGGGAGCATGGCAGTATCCAAGCAGGCATGGGGCTGGAGGAGCTGAGAGTTCTACACCTTCATCTGAAGGTTTAGTGGAAGAATGGCTTCCAGGCAGCTAGGATAAGGGTCTTAAAGCCCACACCTACAGTGACACACCTACTCCAGCAAGGCCACACCTTCTAATAGTGCCACTTCTTGAGCCAAGCATATACATTAATCTCTTGATTAATTTCTGCTCATATTTTTGCTGTAATAGTAATAGTTTTACTAATCATACAGGCCATCTTTGAGACTTCTGTGTTCCAGTAATCATTCCTGGGACTGGACATCAAAAAGCCTAAAAACAATTGTTAGCATGGGAAAACATCATACTATTTCCTATAACTGGCATGCCTTTCATCCCCCTGACAAAAGGCATTTGCATTCTGCACCCACAAGCTGAGAATGAATGTAATATAGTCAGCTTTACTTTTGGGTCAGTAGTATAGTGTTCTTGTCTCGCCAAGGTCTCAGCTCGATGAGTTAGTCTCATTGTCTCTCCAAGTCACCAGCTTCCCCTTCCTCTTAGGGCACCTCCTCTTGCTTTGTTGTCTACCTTCAGACGATTCGTTTGTCAGTGGTATCTGGGATGCCGTTCATGACGAATGCATCAGAGCAGAAACCACTGGGACTTCACTCACTTTCTGGTATGACACACGCATAACCTCGCCCTGATAGAAGAACATCGGGTCTTTCCATTGATTAGTTTCTAGGTCTTCCCACTTAACACACACTTTTGGCTGTGTCTCTGTTAGGGGAAAACGATTGGGGTAGCAGCAGAACTCTTGCGCTTTAAAGTGAAAAAGCTTCAAGTCAGCACAGCTAAATGTGCTACAGCATGTGGGGAATTAGGTGGGCGTGGGTGCCTTTTTCCTATTTTTAAAATTTGCCATTTAAGCATTTGGTGATGTCAATCTACAATAGCCCGACCCTGCGGATTGTAAGGGATTTCAGTAATGTGATTAATATTACGTAATTTGAAAAACTCCTTAAATCATTTGCTAGTATAAACAGGACCATCAATTTTTCTTGTAATGAGAATCCTAGAGAGATAAGGGACACACACAGAGCTACTTGACAAAGTCAAGTTCCAGATATGACACAATGGTATTTTTCCTGGAGACCCCAGGGCCCTGTGCCACACCTGGGGCTGTGCTCTGCTGTGGAGGCGTGGAAGTCCTATGCTCTCACTCTGGGATTTCATCCAACTCAGTAGATGTCACTGTTGTAGAGTCAATAAAATTTTAAGGAAATTATGTTGTCTTGATTTTTCATAATTTTTATGTTACTGCCTTAGATATATGCATGTGATTTTATTTCCTTGATATGTTTCTTTTTATTTTTTAAACATCTTTTTTAAGTGTGTGTGTGTGTGTGTGTGTGTGTGTGTGTGTGTGTTGTGTGTCCGCACGTGTATGTGCGGGCACACTTGCACACAGATGTGTGTGCATAGGAGTTAGGTGTCTTTGGAGGTCAGAGTCATCAAATACTCCTGGGAACTTGAGTTAGAGGTTCCGTGATCCTTCAAACACAAGTATGGAAAACCTAATTCGGGTCCCCGCAAGAGCAGTTTGTACTCTGTTCTACTGAGTCAACTTTCTAGTCTCTTGTTTTATTATTATTTTCCTCATCAGCTACATTCTTTTAGTCAAAGGATTTGCAATGTTCAAGTGGGGCCTGACTGTGGTGGGGTTGACTGTGTACCTCAGAAGGTAACTCCTCAGAAGAGGAGCTCTGGCAGCCTGGAGCACGCTGTATATTGCATTGCTCCCAAAGCAGAGCCTTTGCTGGGAGAGCAACCACAGCTGTGTGAGATCAGTTGCACGAAAGCATATTAGCCAATTACTAATGGTGGGTGCTCTGACTCCAGTAACTGTTGCAGGACAACCAACCAAGAGGGGTGTAGTGTATGCTTGCATTTTAGGAGTGGAAGTCAAGGAAGGTAAGTAAAATTGAATATTAAATATCAAATTTACTTTGGAAAAAAAACAGATTACATGGGGCTAAGGGTTAATCATTAGATCAACTTAGAGAAATGTTCAAGTGGGTAAAGTAACTAGGAGGAAGAGTTCTGATACAGTCAGAGTCCATGAGTTTTAAATATTGCTAAGGCCTTGGAAGGTTCTAATTAGGAAGTAAGAAGAGTAAGAGATGGGAAGTCATAGACTTCTGGTGTATGAGGTGGTGGTGTATGAGGTGTGCCTGAAGTAGTGAAGAAGGTATGCCTTCCAGAAAACTGGGTGGGCAAGAGATCTAACTGAGCACTGTACAGACACAGGCAAACATATCATGAGACGCACGTGCTAGAGTAGAAATTAACACTAGGACATGAGAGGGGGAGGGAGAGAGGGGTGACTTGCTGGCACAGCTGTGTGTAGGCAGTAATTCAGGTGTGAGAGCCTTATTTGTTCCTGTTCTCGCTCCCAAATAATTGACACAAGGAGCTGTTAAGTTTATTAACAAGCTTTAAGCACTGTGACTGGAGATACTTGTCAATTCTTGCCCTCTATGCCATCTTCGCTACTTCTCACCGTATGGTCTGTGTCACTTACCATCTCAGTGTTGCCTTGGCTCGCTCTGCTTCATGTCCTCATGGCAAATCCTTTGGCTACATGCTCACCACTACTTTTCTTGGACCCTCTACCTCCTGGCCATCTCTCTCCTCTCTTTGAGAGCCCCTAACTAGGATTGGAAGTGCTGCCCTATTCTCTTCTGCCCGGCTAATTGGTTGACAAGCCCTTAATTAACTAACCAGGGATGACGGAAAACAATTTTTACATAACACTGAGACTGGAAATGCTTGACCATGGCATTATCCAGACTGTACTAGATGCCTGGGCACAGAAATGAGTGTACACACACACACACACACACACACACACACACACACACACACACACACACACCCATCTCTCAACAGCTGGGCTGAGTTGAAAGGTGACGTTCTCAGATCTCTTTGGCTCCAGTAGGTTCCACGTGGTGCAGAAAGGGGTTGTGTGTGAAAGACTTTGGCTTCTGCAGCTTCAGTGTTCTTGCGGTTCTGATGTGTGGGGGAGGGGAAGTTGTAAATCCTTTCCTAGTAAGACCCTATTGTTTCCTGTTCGTTGCTGGGGCTTTTCCTTGCCCTAGATGGAGGGTTGTTTTACTATAGCCAGGCTGATTTTATTTACTTATTTTTATTTAAGATGTTTATTACATTTAAAAATTGAATGTATCTGGGCATACGGTATTATTGTATATGTGTGAGGGTCAGAGAGTAACATTCAGGAGTCGATTTTCTCCTATCAGTAAGTACATGCTGGGGTGTAAACTCAAATTTGTCTGTTCTTTTTTTTTTTTTTAAAGATTTATTTATTTATTTTGTATGTAAGTACAATTGTAGCTGTCCTCTGACACACCAGAAGAAGGCATCAATTCCATTACAGATTTACCTGTGGTTGCTGGGAGAACTATCTTGAAAGAGCTCTGAACTTCTTTTTCTCCAGTCCCGGCTCTGACTTCTTTTTAACGGAGTTATTTTCTTGCACTAAATGTCTTCTTTTATCTTTCTAAGGATACATTATAATATTAATTTTAAAAAAGGTTTTTATTTCTGGAGACTGTACCCAGGGACTCCTGCATACTGTTGAGTGTTGGGGTCCAGGAGTCACCTCACAAACCACAGGAACACTGATCTCAGAAGACACAGATAGTTTATTGAACATATGTCCCAGGACTGTTCGATCATGAACTCAGGAGCTGAATGACGACATTGAGTTAAAATCCTACAGTGCTTTTAAGCCTAAAATCCATAAACGTCTGTGCCAAGTTACTTCACCAATCAGGATTTAGGCATGGGGGATTTCCTTAGCAACATGTGTTTGTTGTGTGCTCATCCTGCTTTCATATTTGGGGCATTCAACTGTGGCAGAGGACTTGCCTTGTCTAACATTCAAGTCTTATTTGCCAACCAGGATGTCAGTTACCCATATGTCCCTGTCTGCCAAGTAGAGTGCCAGTTCTTAGGGAAGTCTTGAGAACTTAAACTTTTCTTGACCCCTACTCAAAATGGAAGTCTTATTCCAAATAGTTTCTTATATTGGTGCAGATGTCTCTCTTATATTGGGGTCTATTCCAGGGGCAGCTTATAAAAGCAAATACCATAAAAGCTTATACACAGGTACAGGAAGTGCTGCTGGATGGTTGATTTGTGTCCAAGCTTATTGTGGCTAACTATACAAAGCAGTTCTAACTGACTTCTGATGTGATTGGTTTCCAAGAGAGTACAGAATAGAGCAGAATATGTAATCAACTTGGGCACGAGAGAGTTTCTTAGTAACAGCAGTAACAACATAGAAGGAAGTTAGTTATTAACAGCATAAAATGGCAGGCTAGCCGGGTAACAGTTACCTAGGCCTTAACATTGAGTGCATCTTTAGACTTGGGTGGTTAAATTCTCCAAAGAATTTTCTGCTAAGAATAAGTCTAATAGGGGTTGGGGATTTAAGAATAAGTCTAATATACAGTTTATTATATTTTTCCTTTTTCGGGGAGTGAGGAGGAAGGGGTGTGTTTCAAGACAGGATTTCCCCAAAAATCCTGGCTGTCCTGAAACTCACTCTGTAGACCAGGCTGGCCTTGAACTCACAGAGATCCACCTGCCTCTGCCTCCCAAGTGCTGACATTAAAGGCATGTGACATCACACCCAGCTGGATTTTCATTAAAAAAGATATAAAGAAACAATCAGGCTGTGGTGGTGCATGCCTTTAATTCCTGCACTTGGGAGGCAGAGGCAAGCGGATTTCTTTGGAGTTGGAGGCCAGCCTGGTCTACAGAGTGAGTTCCAGGGCAGCCAGGGCTACACAGAGAAACCCTGTCTTGAAAAATCCAAAAAGAAAAGAAAAACTGGAGGTTGGGCTTGGTAAAATCCTAGCACTAAGGAAGGGAAGGCCTTCCTTAGATCAAAAGTTGAAGGCCAGTCTAAGCAAACAAACAAACAAAAAATTGAAATAAAATGAAACAAAACAAAGCCCAGAAGGAAACAATGAAAGATGGAAGCCTCGGTAGGAGCTCTGGATCCAGGGATAGGGTGGTCGCAGTTGTAACAAACTATTCACTCCGGGAAACTGTAACACCCGAGTCTCAGGGAGTTTACTCAGAAGCACATAAAAGTGGCATTTTGCCAGGACTGGGAATGTAAAGACCATTCACGTCTGTTGCTTTCTCCTGGTTCCAGAGATAGCCAATAGCTGCCATCTTAAGTAAGTCCTTCTGGATGACCACCCTCGCACCCCGCTGCCTAAACTGATGCCAGGCCCTTCTGATTCTGCTTCTCTCATCAGGATTTATGAAGAAAAGGTGGTTTATTTAGCTTATAGTTTTGGAGGCTTAAGGTTCAAATGGCCTACAGCAGGTTTGATGAGAGTGGCCCCTTAATTCCCTCAGCTTACAATGGGTGAGAACAGCAATTGTGAAAATCTGTGTGGGGAGCAAAGAAGTTCTTTTAAATCAGGGACGGAGCGTTGGTGAGGACAAATCAGCTTCTAAAACATCCTTTCGTGAGAACTACTGAAGAGTTCCCTGAGAGCTGCTTTCTGAAGGTGGGCTTTACTCCTAGAGATTTTACCAAACCCAAGGAATTACCACACCCCAGGAGTATGGTATCCTGTGGGTCAAGTCTTCATTCACAGTGGATGCTTTGGGGACATAAATGACAGTTAAAGAACAATCTAGTTATGGACTAGAAAAACGTTAGACTCCTTACTGAGTTTGAGGCAGGCTTTACTTACTCCTATTTATAATTTGGAGCCTCAGTCCTCAGTGGCAGAAGTCCCCTTGTCTAGACATTCTCTGATTTATTGTTTCTGGGGAATGAGATTGATAATCTCTGATGGAGTAATTGTCCATTTATACGAAACTGGAGAAAGGGATCTATGGGTATAAGTGCTTCCTAAAGAGATCTTCAATTGTTTCTAGTGTAATTTTTATTCTCCCATCAAAAGAAACACCTCTCACCTCAGAGGAAAGAGACATGGTTTATTCTGGAGCGTATGGGAGTGGCCATGGCTTTGGGACATGATTTAGGTCTCCCCAAGTCAGTGTTCTAAGGTGGAAGCAGTTTTGTGGAACTTTTTTTAGAAAGTTCTAAATCAAGGGATTTAAAAAACCACACCGGTGGAAACAGAGAGGAGGGGTACTTTGCTGTAGGACTTGGATGCTGTCTGATAACACCCTTATTCCTTTAATCATGGAAAACTAGGCTTTTGTTAACATTCGAAAACGTTTTTATCTGCTTGTCAGATGGGGCAAAGAATCGCTATTTAGAAGGCTAACCATTGCTCAAGGTAAGTCGTAGTTAGGTCCTGGATAGGAAGCACGGCAACCCTTTCACATGACTGAGGGTTGACCAGCCAGTCTGCCTCTTCCACAGTTTTTCTCCCAGGTATTTATTCACAATCCCCAGTGAAGCCTTCAATTTCTGAATGGTTAGGATGTTCTGTGGTAAAAATTAATTTGCTTAGCTTTTCCCACTATTGGCCAAGGATTCCGCTTTCTTGAGTCAGCTAAGCCAGTTGCTATTTTTTTTTTAAATTCTGTTTCTGAGGATATTATTTCCTTACCCCATTTCAGAACTTACCTTCTCAGCTGGGTGATGGTAGAATCCCCTTCAATCCCAGCACCCAGGAGGCAGAGGCAGGCAGATCTCTATGATTTCAAAGCTAGCCTGGTCTACAGACTGGAGTGAGTCCCCAGACATCCAGAGCTACACAGAGTAATCCTGTCTTAAAAGAACAAGAAAAACAACAAAACAAAGAATTTCCCCTTTCATCCCCCTACCCTTGTTTCAGTGGAATGTAGGTTAAAGAAAGCAATTACAGGTGTTGAGTCTGCCAGTTTATTTGGACTAGAGACAACTCTTAGCCAAAATATTCAAAACAACAATAATTATTTTTTTGAGACAAGGACTTACTATGTAGCCCAGGCTGGGCTCAAACTCACCATCCTCCTGCCTCTGCTTTCTAAGTGTTAGGATGACAAATGTGCACAGTCACCCCTAGTCCAAACAAGAATGATTTGTTAATGATTCTGAAAGGGATTCTATGCAGGGATTTGTCTGTTTTGTGTTGTTTCTGAGACAGGGTCTCTCTATGTAGTTCTGGCTATTTTGGAACTTGCTGTGGAGATCAGACTAGCCTCAAACTCAGAGGTTTGCCTGCCTTCAGAGTGCAAAGGCTACAGTGTGCTCTGGTTATGTGGGTTTTGTTTTGTTTTTGATATGGTGGAGAACAGATCTGGGGTCCCATATATGCTAGGCAATTGCTCCACTACTGATCTATCTTCTGAGCGGAGTAAAATAAGGTATAATTTACACATTATAAAAGTCTTCTATATATGTGACCCCCAGTTTCACTTTCATGGCTCAGTTTAAATATCTACCACTCCAAATCTTTCCTTCTTCCAACTCATGTTCAGTTTCTGCTCTGACTCTGAGACTCAGACAACATTGGTCTGCTCTGTTTATCCAGTCACCTGTTTTAGAAATTTCATATAAACGGGACTATATATGTATGTACATTGTACCTGGTTTCTTTCTCTCAGGATACAGTTTTTGAAGCCCATTCTGTAGTCTGTATTAATTCATCCCTTTCATTGCTGAATGAGAGTCTGTAGAAAAAGTATGGAGTCCCACATTCTATATGTTCAGCAGATGATAGAAACCCGAGTTGCTTCAAGTTCTTAGGCTATTATGAAAAATGCCACTAAGGAATGAATATTCTACATAAAATCCTCAGAATTTATCCTCTCATTACACAACCCTCATTTTAGTGGAGTTTAGAAAAAAAGAAAAGAATTATGTGTGTGAACAATCCCACTTCTTTGGACAAGAGAGAACTCTTGAGCCCAAATACCCAAAACAACAGTCCTCTTTGTGTGTGTGTGTGTGTGTGTGTGTGTGTGTGTGTGTGTGTTTATCTTTATTAACTTGAGTATTTCTTATTTTCATTTCGATTGTTATTCCCTTTCCCAGTTTCCAGGCCAACATTCCCTATCCCCCCCCTCCCCTTCTTTAAGGGTGTTCCCCTCCTCTCCTCCCCCTTGCCTCCCTCCCCCAACAATCACATTCATTGGGGTTCCAGTCCTGGCAGGGACCAGGGCTTCCCCTTCCACTGGTGCTCTTACTAGGATATTCATTGCTACCTATGCAGTTGGAGCCAGGGTCAGTCCATGTATAGTCTTTGGGTAGTGACTTAGTCCTTGGAAGCTCTGGTTGGTTGGCATTGTTGTTCATATGGGGTCTCGAGCTCCTTCAAGCTCTTCCAGTTCTTTCTCTGATTCCTTCAACCGGGGTCCCATTCTCAGTTCAGTGGTTTGCTGCTGGCATTCGCCTATGTATTTGCTGTATTCTGGCTGTGTCTCTCAGGAGAGATCTATTCCGGTTCCTGTCGGCCTGCACTTCTTTGCTTCATCCATCTTATCTAGTTTGGTGGCTGTATATGTATGGGCTACATGTGGGGCAGGCTCTGAATGGGCTTCTTTGTGTTTTGTTTTTGACTTTACACACAGTAGCATGGAGGTCATTGTGGACGTTAATTCTCTCCTTTTATCGAGTGTGGTATGAGGACTGAATTTAGGTTGTTAGGCCTGGTGGCAAGTACATTTACCACACTGAAACATCTTCCACATTTTCTTATTTGTTTGAGATAAGGTCACACTACATAGCTCTGGCTGGCCTAGAACTCAGTGTGTAGACAAGACTGGCCTCCAACTCCTAGAAATTCACCCGCCTCTGTCTTTTGAGTGTCAGGATTAGCATCTTCTTCTTCTTCTTTTTTGTTTTTTTTTAAAGATTATTTGTTTATTAAATATGAGTACATTGTAGCTGTCTTCAGACACACCAGAAGAGGGCATCAGATCTCATTACAGATGGTTGTGAGCTACCATGTGGTTGCTGGGATTTGAACTCAGGACCTCTGGCTCTTAACCACTGAGCCATCTCTCCAGCCCTGGGATTAACTTCTTATTAATTTTTTTCAACAAGCATAACTATTATTCCTCTTGGATAAAAAAAGAGTAGAATTGCTGGGTTATATGATAAATAGCAAAACTTTTAAGGAAATGGCCAGAATGTTTTCTGAGATGGCCGAGCCATGTGATACTCCATCTAGCAGTCCGAGAAATCAATACTTCTTTCTTGTCCTTGGCAGCAGTATTGAATTACAGTCGTTCAAATGGATGCATCGTGAAATCTCATTGAGTTCACAATCTGTGTATCCTAATGGTTATTGTTCCACATTTTGTGGGGGGGGGGTCTTGAGGAGCACCCTCAGGTCTGGTGACTTGTTGGGAGGACTCACTCAGCATAACCACATAGCTGTTACTTATCACGGAGAGAGCACTCTGAGAAATCAGCACCAAGGAAAGCCACAGCCTGAAGTAGTGGTCCTCAGCTTTCCTGATGTTGTGAGCCTGTAAGACAGTTCCTCATGTTGTGGTGATTCCCAGCCACCAAATTACTTTTGTTACTCCATAACTAACTGTAATTTTGCTACTGTTATAAATCATAATGGAAATACCTGATATGCGGGATATCTGATATGTGACCCCTGTGAAAGGGTCGTTCCACCCCCAGATTGAGGACCATGGAGGCTAAAGGCTTGAGGGAGCCAGGTGCTGGCTTCCGAGTCTTCCGCAGAGGCCTTGCAGAAAATCGGCTTAATCCCCACCAAATGTCTGGTAGGAGAACTCAGCAGAGAGTCCGTTTTTAGGGTTCTTTCCCCTCCTCCTCCCAACTCCACCCTTTCCCCTTTCCCTCCACCTTCTTACACACTACCCTTCTTATTTGCGTTTGCAAAGGACTTGAGTGTGACTTGCATACAACACACAGATAGCTGGCTTTGCATGGGAATACTGGAAGCCGTTGTGGTGTCAGAGAACCTGGTTGTGAACTAACTTGCTGATGGAATGATGGCTGGGATTCTCGTGTCTGAAGAGCTATTTCACTAAGAGGCTGATTTAGAAGTTCATATAGCGGGTAAGTGATCACTGGCTGGTGGGTACCTTCTCCTGAGTGGAGCTCTGTGGCTCAGTGGCTCACTTCTGATCCTAAACGTTTATTAATTATTGTGGGTGTGGTGTGGTATGGCGTGGTGGTGGGGTGTGCAGACAACTTTGTGAAGTCAGTTCTATTCTTTCGGCTTTACCTGGGCTCCAGGGATTGAACCCAGATCACCAGGCTTGCAGGCAAAGCACATTGACCTGCCGAGCCATCAGCCTGTCTCCCTCACCCCTGAGCTTAACTGCACAGCCATGAGATGCTTTAGAGTTTTACAAATCTTCAAGAACAAGGACCATTTCCTTGGGTGATTTTTAGCATTGATTGGTTTGTTCTTGTGTATCTCCAGACAAACTCAAAGGACAGGATAGAGGAAACAGCAGTCTGAAGACCCCTTGCTCATCAAAACTTTATATTCACTGTTATCCAAAAAGCACACATCAACTGATCATTAAGGAAGATAAGGGCCACATGAAGTTAGAGAGTTGTGCAATGGGTCCTTGCCTCAAAACTCGGCTTTCCTTTTGCTAGCAGGTCCATGGATAAGGTTAAGGTGCTAGTGAAGAGAATGCTAGTCTCCAGCACCAGTTACTTGGTAAGAACTCCATGGTGGACCCTGTTCTTGGAAATGAACAGAGTGTGCACATGGTGGACCCTGTCCTTGGCACTGAACAGAGTGTGCACATGGTGGACTGCTGATAACTATTGGCATTCAGGTACCTGGGGCAGGCAGTCAGTGGGTATGGTGTTGGTGATTAGGGTACTAATGATAACAGCCAATCCCCCCTCCTCCACTAACAGTAGTGGGTGATTTACAGGGTCAGTACTATTAAAGGAACAAAACCTAATTATTGTGGCTAGCAAGAATGCCCAGCAAGAAATTCTGAACTCTTTTAACTCTTAAGTGTCTGGTGAGAAAGAAAAGGATAGAGAAAAGGTTGTTCTTTCTCTCTCAGGGCTGGACCAACTATTTCATCGATTTCACAAGTGTGCATGCACACTTATATACATACACATAAACCTGACATATGTATGTACGTACATAGAGACAGGCGTACACATTTGGTGGATGGGGCAGAGCCCCAACAGGCACACTTTATTTCTTCTCTTAGTTTTGTACCTTCTGAGACAAAAGTTGTTTATAAAATTATCTCATAGATGAAATGTTACACAAAAGGAGGGTGGAAGGATGTTGATGGCGAGTACAAAGCAGTGTTTCACTCTGTCAGCTCATTATAAGTTCAAAGCAACAGTTTCACATGGCCTCACCTTATCATAGAGCACACCTGTGCCTTCATCCTTGGATCTGGCTTAAAATGAATACATTTCCTTGATCACAAATCTGTCCCAAGCCAATTTCTGTTAGTGAAATTTACGAAAACTCATTGTACTCATTATGCAGCCTTTACTTACTATTCTCTGAGGAGGGGGTCTATTCTTGATTCTAACTTTATTGCATCTTTTTGGCAAAACAACTAAAACCATCTCCTTAAACTATCTTCCTAAATTTTTTTAATCAAATCAGGAATTCTGTAGTCATTAATTCACCTAAATAGGATTGATTCATGAAAGTCCATTTTCATATTGATCTGCAGGAAATTTGCCTAATAGGGTGGGCTGATGCCCAGAAATTATTAGGCTATGCAATAGTGGCAGGAAAGGCATATCAGCAGCAAGAAGCAATCCTGGGACGAAGTCTGTGGGACTGTGCCTCCCCAGAGTACACCCATTGTGGGCCATCTCTAGGAAATGTACTTGCTTGCCATAGGCTTTCTAGATGGTTTCTGTTAGTGGACCCTGTCCTTGCAGTGAACAGTGTGTGCACATGGTGGACCCTGTCCTTGCAGTGAACAGTGTGTGCACATAGTGGACCCTGTCCTTGCAGTGAACAGTGTGTGTACATGGTGGACCCTGTCCTTGCAGTGAACAGTGTGTGCACATGGTGGACCCTGTCCTTGCAGTGAACAGTGTGTGCACACGGTGGACCCTGTCCTTGCAGTGAACAATGTGTGCACATGGTGGACCCTGTCCTTGCAGTGAACAGTGTGTGCACATGGTGGACCCTGTCCTTGCAGTGAACAGTGTGTGCACACGGTGGACCCTGTCCGTGCAGTGAACAGTGTGTGCACACGGTGGACCCTGCCCTTGCAGTGAACAGTGTGTGCACATGGTGGACCCTGTCCTTGCAGTGAACAATGTGTGCACATGGTGGACCCTGTCCTTGCAGTGAACAGTGTGTGCACACGGTGGGCCCCGTCCTTGCAGTGAACAGTGTGTGCACACGGTGGACCCCGTCCTTGCAGTGAACAGTGTGTGCACACGGTGGACCCCGTCCTTGCAGTGAACAGTGTGTGCACACGGTGGACCCCGTCCTTGCAGTGAACAGTGTGTGCACACGGTGGACCCCGTCCTTGCAGTGAACAGTGTGTGCACACGGTGGACCCCGTCCTTGCAGTGAACAGTGTGTGCACACGGTGGGCCCTGTCCTTGCAGTGAACAGTGTGTGCACACGGTGGGCCCTGTCCTTGCAGTGAACAGTGTGTGCACACGGTGGACCCTGTCCTTGCAGTGAACAGTGTGTGCACACGGTGGACCCTGTCCTTGCAGTGAACAATGTGTGCACATGGTGGACCCTGTCCTTGCAGTGAACAGTGTGTGCACATGGTGGACCCTGTCCTTGCAGTGAACAGTGTGTGCACACGGTGGACCCTGTCCTTGCAGTGAACAGTGTGTGCACATGGTGGACCCTGTCCTTGCAGTGAACAGTGTGTGCACACGGTGGGCCCTGTCCTTGCAGTGAACAGTGTGTGCACACGGTGGACCCTGTCCTTGCAGTGAACAGTGTGTGCACACGGTGGACCCTGTCCTTGCAGTGAACAGTGTGTGCACATGACAGACTGTGTAACTGTGGACCCTTCCATGCCTGCTCCAGTTCCTGAATCATGACACAAAGACTTTATTTATAAACTTTTGTCCTTATAGCTAGGCGGTTTTTTTCTATAGCTCATAACTCGATTATCCCATTTATACTAATCTAAGTTCTGCCACATGGCTGGTTAGTTACCTTGTCTTCCTTCCCAGCCTGCTTCTTCCCATGTCTGGCTTCCCAGAGTTCCTCTCTCTGGAAGTTCCGAGTAACTCACCCCCTTTTGCAGACCATAGGCTTTTGATAAGGTGATGGGGAACTCTCTTTACAATATCCTAAGGCAGGAGATGATTAACAATACCAAATACGGTCTGTAATCAGATCCCTGCGGGTTCAGAAATCAGCATTTGAATAATGCAAGGACGGTCTTTACACAGTGCACACAAACTTCTCCCAATGGTGGACCCTGTCCTCGGTGATGAACTGTGTGCATGCGATGGACCTGTCCTTGAAATGAACGGGCGCACAGGTCTGGTTTGGTTTCCAAATCTTCCATTTCTCTCCCCGAGGTCTCCTTCCTCCCATGTCCCACCTCACATTTCTACCAGAAAGGCATGACGTAGCCTTGCTGTCTGTTCTTAAGACTGATCAGTAAGTGGTGTTCCTGTCTGAGGTTATGTCTGTGACTTTCTACAGCCCAGGCTGGGGAACTGTAAATAGTAAATATTTTAGCTTCTGTGGGTAAAGAGGCAAAATCAGGAAGATTTCTGTAGAATGCTACAGACTTCAAATCTTTATGGACAGTGAAATTAGAATTTTATGTTTCACAGATCAGTGTGATGTTATTTTAATTTTTCAGCCATTTAAACATGGCAATCATTCTTAGCTCAGTGGCCCTGTCAACCCGCTACCAGTGGAATTTGGACACTGCCAGTGGTTTGCTGACTTTCTTTGTCTGCCATGGAAGAAAAAAAAACCAAGACAGAGCACACAGCAGCTCAACACTGCATCGATCCAAGACTCCTCAGACGCTAGCAGTTCACACTGGTTATCTGCATTCCATCTCTCCCGCCCACATGGTAGGAAGAGGGAGCCAACTTCTGCAGGTTAATCTTCCGACCTCCACATGAGTCTTGTCACACAAGACTCTGGCTCTTTCTAGAACCTGCAATAAATAAATGTAAAAAATAAATAAAATAAATACAATAAAAGGAAGCAGTACTGTTTAATTCCAAACACTCTACTATAGTAGTATACTATATGGTATACTACCATACTTTCTTGCTTGCTTTTGAGAAAGGGAAAGCTATATAGCCCAAAACTTGCCTTCTTGTCCCAGCTGCTGGGATTCTAGACACGAGCTACCACACCCAGCTCGAGAGAGGGGCCTTGACCTTGTTCTATCATCAGAGTAAGCTGCTAACTTGTGAAAACTTGATTCCCAGAATAGTTTTGTTTTTGCTTCTTTGAAAGAGTGAAGTCTCATTTTGTAGCCCAGGATGGCCTTGGACTTGCAGCAGCCCTCTTGCCTCAGTCTGTGGGTGGGCATCACGTGCTTTGGCAGACTAGTGGTTATTTGATACAGGAGTTTCCAGGGCAGAGGTCCGCAGTGGTTTTCAGGACCAGGTTAGCTATTAGGGGAAAGAGGTCAGAGGGCAAAATAGAAGCTTCAAAAGCTATAGTCCTTGAAGCGTGGGCTGGGGGGGCCAGCATCAGCACCATCATTAAGAACTTGTGAGAGACACGTGTTTTCTGGAGCCCATATCTCAGAAACAGAAACTCAGGATGGGGCCTGGCAATCTGGTTTCCATCCTGTGGCAGCCATGTGGTTCTGATGCTGCTAACATTTGAGAAACCCCTGCTTCCAGGCATCATTACCAGCAGCTGGAGCAGCACTGAACCACCTGAGCAATAAGAACTGGGCCCTCTCATACCGCTTTGTTCTCAAGAACAGAGGCCGGTGGTTGAGAGCAATTCTAAGATGTAGGCAGCCAGGTATAGACTTTCCAGAAGGATCTAGTGATGGAATTCAGGGTCAACATTCTGGAAGTCAGGGTATGCATTTCCTTAAGGAGTACAATGTGTCCTAGAGATGGCAAGTGCCACCCTGACAAAATACTTATCATTGTCTTTGCATTATGTGACCTTGGTATGGTTAACTTGGGGACCCAGAGGCTTTGTAAAGCCTTCCAACGTATCCTCCATCTTTCCTTCCAAGGTCTAGTAGGAGAGTCCCTGTCTTGGGTCGGCCAGGTGAGATAGTGGGTGAAGTCTGACCTCACAGGAGGCCCTTGTGATGTCATTGCCACCTCAAGATGCCCTCCTCTATGACCCTGGAGGTCATAGAGGACTCAGTCCTGGGCCCTGCCGCTTGTAGGCGCCAGGCTGCTTGGTAGCAGGTGCGCACTTCCCAGCGGCCGGCTGCAGTGAGGGCAAGCTTGTAGATGTGAGCCGGCCTGGCTTGCTATCTGTGCCCAGTGCTGCTTGTTTGCCCAAGGCCAGCCTCAGGACGGGAATAGATTACAGAATTTTGCAAAGGGCCACCTAAGTTTTCTTCTGAGCAAAACAGCATCTGTTTTGTGATTGATCGTTGTCCCAGGCAGCTGGGATCCTACAGGAGACTTCGGTGGTGGAAGGTCCGAGGTGAAGGATGGGGAAGCGGACTTGCATCTGCAACCTGTGCACCTGCGGGTAAGGTAGTCCCCCAATGGGCAATCTGGGGAGGGGAGCCCGATTTTTACACTCCCTAGGGAGCCAAGCCCTTTTCCTGGAATGAAGACAGGCTGTACCTGTATCCCGCTGCTTCACCAGGCAGATCCACACTGGATTCAGGTTTTAGACTTCAGTGTTAGTGTTGTCGATAGCATTTAATGCACACATGTTGAATCAGCGCTGTTCAGGCGGGATGTGTGTGTGTGTGTGTGTGTGTGTGTGTGTGTGTGTGTGTGTTTCCTACAAGGTAGAGACTCAGGAACCTTGAGAGTGGGCCTGGCCCATGCTGTCAAGACAGAATGGAAACCCTGGGCAGATGGGGATGGGTTTTGTTTCTTCTGTTGCGATTGTTAGCACTGGGGAGTTCTTTTGTGTGGGTGAGTTTTTCACTTACAGAAATTGATACTTTGTCTGGGAACCAAAGGGCACTGGCACCAACTGTTGCAGTGTTGAAATAAACAACCGTCACAGGGAAAGTACTTTGTAGTTTTCTGGCAGGATGCCTTCCTGTCACTTGCTTTCAGGGCCACGATGACAGGAAGCATAGCAAAGGCAGGGTCTTGGAGAGAAACGTTGGGCTGCGGTCTCTGAGAGGGTCCTTCTGTCAGCTTTGCCAGGATAGCTAGAGAGCTGCAGGACTGCGCCAATCAGGAGATAGCAGATGGGCAGGACAGGAGAGGGTGGGCTCTGGAATTGTTCTCAGGTTTCTGGATAAGACCAAGAGAGTGAGCTTGGGGGTCAGCCCTCTGGCGTCCTCACTAACGGTGGGATCTTGGAGGGGAGTCGAACTTCTCCCCATTAATATTTCAGTGCGAGTATTCCTCTCACAGGACTATCACAAATACAGGGATAAGGTGTATTTCTATGAGCATGGATTCTGCTTACTCTGTTAGTATCCTAAGGTCTGCAGAAGAGGTTTTACAACAATAGCATGTTACATGAAATTATTACATAATTACATACTTATTGTATTTGGGAGAATAGGTTCAGAGGACCCTCTGAAAATAGAAGCCTTTGAATTCTCAGGAATCGGAGCTCATTAGAGTTGACTGGGGACTTTAAAATGGGTGTCATTGCTCCTGCCATTCACGAGCAGTCCCTAAGGAAAGTCCTATCAACAGGCTCCGGATAATTACTGCCATTTCCCTACGAGTGGCTCTTGCTGTCGAGGTTTGTCAGGTGCAGCCAACCAGTGTCCAGGACTAATTTTTCAGACTACTGAAGATTCAGTACTTGTTCTAAGACTCTGCTTCCTCTGGGGCCTTTGAATGGCTCCTGGCTCCGTCTCTGCTCTCTGCTTTGGGGTTGAAGTCTTTGAGTTCCATCTTCACACAATGTGTATTCTAGGTAGGAAGACGGGGACTCATGGGGTAAGGAATGCAGAGTCAGATGCCACCTTGATTCCTATCTGGTGTCCTTGATATAAAGTCTGTCTTCCTTCCTCCTCCTCCCCCTCCTCCTTCCCCTTCCACCCCCCCTGTGTTGACTCCTTTACTTTATGGTCCTGTCAAGCGTCTCGGGTCTGACCGTCATGTTGGCTAGCCTTCCCCCCTGAATTCTAGTCTTTGTAGATTTTTCTCCTGTGATTTTGATGGGACATCTCAGAGTCCGAAGCAGACTTTGTAGTCTTCACTCATGGTTTCTTCCTCTTGCTCTTCTTCCCTTTCCTAAAATGCTTCTGACCCCTCCTTCTGCCTCCTAACCTTTAAGGTCTTGCTCATGTTGTGAGACTCCCCTTTGACTCAGCCCTCTAGCCTCGCATCACAGAGGTAGGATCCCATTTTCTATGCTCTGGTCTTTTAGTTATGTCTTCCAGATTCATATCTATTGGTGGTGTGCTCTGGAGAAGCCAAGCTCTGCTTTGTATGCTTCATGATACTGACCTGTTTAGTGGTCAGAACATAGCTTTGTGAGATGGAGGAGGGCTCTGTCTTTGGAGTTGGTTAGGGACAGTCTGGAGCGGTGTTGTCTACAGTGCTAGCCACATGATAGCATTTCACTTCAGTGAATTACAATTAAGTAAAATTAAAACTTTAGTTTTTTAAAAAAGAGTTATTTATTGTATATAAGTACACTGTAGCTGTCTTCCGACACACCAGAAGAGGGCATCAGATCTCATTACAGATGGTTGTGAGCCACTATGTGGTTGCTGGGGTTTGAACTCAGGACCTCTGGAAGAGTGAGCAGTCAGTACTCTTAACCAGTAAGCCATCTCTCCAGCCCAAAACTTTAGTTGTTGGTTGCATTAATCACATTTTTTTTTGGATGTTCAAAAGCCACTTGAGGGCTGGAGAGCTATTTTAGTGGCTAAGAGCATTGGCTAATCTTCCAAAAGACCCAGGCATAGCCTGGCCTGGGACATAATTCTGTATGACTTTGAGCTCCTGTTTCTTCCTGTTTCCATTTCCCAAGTCCTGCTACTAGAGGCCTGTATTACTACTCCCAGCTTTTCTTTGGTTTTTGAGTTTTGTTAGCCTTTCCTGCTTCAGCCTTGCCACTTCCAGGATTGTAGGCACACGTCACCATGGCTAGCTCCTTAAATATGATTTCAATTGTAGTACACGATACTCATTAGTGCGGAAAGGCTTCTATTTAAAAAAGCTTCTCTGCTGGGAACTAGCTACTAAAGGGCCAGTTCTTAAGGTTGGCCACAAGATGGCAGTGTTTTCTCAGCCAATCCTCATCGCTGGTTCAGTTGGTCTCTAACAAAACCTTTGGGGTTCAGAAGTTTTCTTGAATTTTATTTTATTTTTATTTATTTTTTTTTTTGGTTCTTTTTTTCCGGAGCTGGGGACCGAACCCAGGGCCTTGCGCTTCCTAGGCAAGCGCTCTACCACTGAGCTAAATCCCCAACCCCTTGAATTTTATTTTTATTTATTTATTTTTTATAGGTTTACTTTAAGTTTTCTAAAACTAGCAATTAGTGTTTAGGGCCCAGTGTAGCAGAGAAAGGTGTTATTCCTCAAGGATCTGAACAGATTAGAATGAAGGTGTTTCAAATAATGTACAACCGAAGATTCTAACCACTCATAAAACTTGCTAGCAAGCTTTACTGGTTCAAGGAAACCAGACCCAGTTCCCAGGATCAAAACACATTCTGCACCTTCCCTTAATCCAAAGCTGACAACTGGCATTGTACAATGGAATGTTATAATCTTTTAAATATGATCAATACTAAATAAGCAAAAGTAAGCATTTATAAGATGCAAAAGGATGGTAAAGTCAACGTTTTTAAAACCCAAATGCTAATTATTTCTATATAGCTGCAGCTGCTCTCTCTCTCTCTCTCTCACACACACACACACACACACACACACACACACACACAGAGAGAGAGAGAGAGAGAGAGAGAGAGAGAGGAGAGAGAGAGAGAGAGAGAGAGATTTTAGTGGAAGTAACCCCATAACGGGATAGTGTTTCCAATTACATCTGAAACCCCCAGTGTTGCCTGTGGAAACCCCCACTTTGAAAGTTCTACATCCTCCTATCACTTTGCATTTCTGTGATTTTTCAGAAAATTCAGAGCAATTTCTTTCCCCATCATCGTGGTGATTGTCAGCATGGGAAACGTGACTTTAGTAAGGAGTTTTGATGAGTTCATCTAAGCCTGTTCTCCCCGGGGAAGCTTTTAACTTATTTAGTTGTCCTTTTCCAATTTGGAACTGGGAATTGAAGCTAAATTAGCATCTAGGGTCAGGGCTCTGATGGTGTAGACAGTCAGGTGTTCATCCGTCCTCAGAGCGGCAGACACCAGTGCTCTCCAATTCTCTCGTCTCACAGGTAAGGAACAGAAGCACTGAGCTCAAGTCTAGAAGGGTGCATTTTCTTGAGCTTGGGCATGAGGTAGGCCAGTTAAGTTGTCTCCACCTTTAACCGCATATGAGACATTGCTAGATGTTGTGATCAGTCTGGTGTGATTTCCAATAACGCAGGCCCACTTTTCTTTCTTCCCCCTCTCCTTTCTAAGTACTGGGTCGCCCTGTGTAGCCCAGGTTGGCCATAAACTTGTTGAGTGTAGATTTTTGTTAGTGCCGCCTTATCTTTCTTATTGATGGGGTTACAGGCAAGCACCATTATGTCAGGTTTAAAGATACACCTATAGGGTGGTCAAGATGGCTCGGCAGGTAAAGGTGCTTGCCGCCAGGCCTGGCTCCCTGGAGCCCACGTTCTGGGAGGAGAGAACAGATTCTCACAAGTTGTCCTTGATCTCTACACATGTGTGTCAATAAATTCACCCAGGAAAATAAAATAAATATATAAATAAAAGAAGACTCAGGGGTTTGGAAGAGATGGATCAGTGATTACGAGGATGTGCTGTCCTTGCAGAGGCCCTAAGTTCAGTTCCCAGCGTTCACATGGCAGCTCACAGGCATCTGTGACTCCTGTCCCAGGGGAGGCAACACCTTCCTTAGGCTTCTTCCAGCATCTCGTACACCCATGGTGCATGGACACCCAAACGTATAAACTAGAAACAAAACATTTATAAAGATATCCTTCTTCATGCAGGTATACACACACACACACACGCATGTGAGTTCAGGTATTCTTGGAGGCCAGAGGCATGAGATTCCCCCGGGGTTGGGGTTAGGTGGTTGGGAGTCCCTCACTTTGGGTGCTAGAACTGAACTCGGACCCTCTACGAGAGCCGTTTATGCTCACAGCCACTGAGTCGTCTCTTCAGTGCTCCACATACACCATCCTCATTTTTGTTTGTGCTGTGAACCACACTCACACATCCTAGGCTACAGCTCTACTGCCGAACTATGTCCACACCCAGCCATTGTCTATTGATTATAAAACGAAGGCTCGTGTCCGACTTAGCAGTATTATCTGCTTTAAACACAATTAGCTTATCCTAGAAAGCTTTTTAGTGAGGCAATAAGGGGCAGCAAATCTTCCTCCCGAGATTAGAATGTTAGCGCCTCTACTTTTTATGAAGTAGGATTAAAAAATGTGGATGTTAAAGAAGGGATTGACATAGCTTACTTTTATATCTGATTATTCTATCGATTACTGCATACCATTTAATGTGCAACTTCCAGGGCGGGGATGGGGACACATCATGGACTATTTATGTAGCATTGGTCACGTGCACAGCATCTCGTAAAGAAGTTAGCCTCAGAGAGGACCGGCCAATTGCTTTGGAGGATGTGGCTTTGGCTGCTTCTGGGAGCGTGTGGAGGAAGGTGATCTCCAGGGCAGCCATGTATCTGCAACTTAAATCAGTTATGTGAACCAGGGAGGAACTTGTTATTTTAATTTTGGAAAATATTTTCTTCACATTGATGGAAATTTCCTTAACCTTAGATTTTATTTTCTTAGAGTCTCTGTTACAAATTAGGAGGTGGTGGTGGGGAGGGACTTGGTTGGATGTTACATGTTTCAAGAAGAATTCTTGTTTTTAATTTAAATAAAATTGTCTTCATAAATTCTGATTAGGGGGGAAAGGAAAGAAAAAGCTGGGGAAAACATTCTACAAATACTTGCTGATGACTTTGTAGAGGACCAGGACGGCCTCTTTAACACGTTTGATTTGTGTATTTTCTGTACTTTTCATGTGAGGCACTGTGTAGGCACTTTAAAACGTGGACTTTTAGATATCAGGATTAGCTCAATTGCTCACATATACTTTTCATAGTAGTATAAGTCCGTGTATAGTCAGTCAAACTGCAGATGCTGAGGGCATAGAATACACAGCTCTGTACTAGCTCAGGTTGTCGGTTAAAACAATCTCTTCTGTCATGTAGGCTGAGAATGGATTTGTTTGAGAACTCTCACTTTAATCCCTCCTTTTCCCTTGTCCCTTTCCTTGGAAGGAGCCTTCCCGGCAGCTGGTTCCTTACTAGCCACCCGGCTAGTTCCACTTAGTAGTGGGTACTTTTCAGCTGATGTTCAAAGATGGATCCTTCAGGCGAGTTATATAGTTTGGAAATAAGACAAGTCTGAAAGAGGAAAAGTAGCCAACATATGGCATGAGGGAGGCACATTAAGGTGGGAGGGCTTCAGAGGTGGGGCTACAGGAAGGGGAAGGGGTTCGCTGCATGCTTAGGAAATCAACGCAGTCAGGAAGCCCAGGTTCTGAATCCTGGTTGCACCTGGTTGAGCCTGGCTGAGCCTGTGCCAGCCAAGTGCTGTCCGTATACAATAGGGGTGATGGCAGGGCCTTATTCTCAGGGCCGGGAGGGATGGGGAGGGATACATGCTCAGAAGGCGGTGCTTGCGGGCAGGAGCGGGGGCGGGCGCGGGGGCGGGGGGGCGCCACTTACCAAAGGCATTGATCCCAGAAGAGGGAGACTGTGCCAGAGACACACAGCACAGGGCCCTTACCTGGCATTGTGGCATTGTGTTGACATTCTGGCCATTTTTTCCCTCCCCTTTTCCTCCCTCACCCCATGAAGGGGGACTTGTGGATCTTCCCACCTGAGCCCAGCGATTACAGGCATGGGTCATCACACTCAGCTTTCGTTTTCTTACTTAATAGAGGAGTGGATGCTCTTATGGGAGCAGCTGAGCATACAGACCCCAAGCACAGGTGCTGCACCAGGCCTTGAGTTCAAATTCCATCCTTAACACAGCCTAGTTGTGCCACATCAACCACTTTACAGTGACATCTGTACTTCTATGTGCCTCACTGTTCTCATCTGTAAAATGGACACAGGAGTAGGGTCAGCATCATAGGGCTGCCATGAGGGTGGAACCACTATAAAGTAAGAAGGGAGCCCTTAGGAAGGCAAAACTGACAAGTGGTATTAAATGAATGTAGATAAAGGTGCCAGTGTGTATTCTGGGTGATGGAACCTCTTGAGAAGAAAACACCACCTTTGTTCTCAAAAGATTGTGTATTCCTCGGAAGAGAGAAGTCTTATTAACTGGCAGGTTGTGAAGAAGTTAAATTGGAGGGAGGAGTGTAGTTAGATGGTTGAGGGCTGGGTGATATTTGGCAGATTGGAATGGTTTACAAGGTTTAACAGAATTAAAAACTATTGTTTGTATGTGATGGGGGAGAGTCTGATGGAACTGGTTCTCTCCTTCCATTCTTATGAGGTTTCTGGGATTGAACGTAGGAACTCAGGCTTGTTTGGCCATACCTTTACTGCAGAGCCATCTTGCTGGCCTGGCTTACAAGGTTTGATTCACTGTTAAACACTGGCAGGCCCTCTGTGCCCTCAGGGGCTGCCTGTACCTGAGCCCGGCAGTCACTATACTTCCCATGTTCAGACTGACGTGGACAAGGATCAGAGAAATGTCTATTTGGGTCAGAGCTTTTCAAGTCTTTAAATCACTGACTGTGGGGATTAAAGCCATCCTCGCTGCATAGCACAACTTACCATTCTCTTTTTGTACCCTTTCTTCCTCCTCCTCCTCCTCCTCCTCCTCCTCCTCCTCCTCCTCCTCCTCCTCCTCCTCCTCCTCCTCCTCCTCCTCCTCCTCCTCCTCCTTCTTCTTCTTCTCCTTCAAAATCATGTTAAGGTTTCTGTGATGACTGCTCAGAAGGGAAAGGATAGTGTTTCTAAATGGCTGTTAAATTAACCACTTAGCCGAATAGATCCATATATTTTGAATATCCAGATATCTGAAAGCCCCTCATGCTACATTACAAATTGAATTTGTAATGTCAGAAATGAATTCTGTTTCTGCCTGTGCTGGTCAATTACTTAATCTCAGAAATATTACCCTTATTGGATGATTATTTTTAAAAGTCACCATCTTCCCAGCAACAGCTGATTTTGTCTTTCGAGTATGATGCAGTTCCCCTCTGTTCCCCACATAAAATCTACCTACACCTGTGCACAAGACTTCAACCCACAAAGCAAAGAATCAGCCGAACACTTCAGCCTTTCATCCTGATTTAGTCAGAGCAGCTTGGGCGGAGGGACAGCGCCAGTGGATGGTGAGTGGAGAAGCCTGGTATTCCGGTTCTGGGCCTGATGAGTTGTAAACCTCAATAGTCTGTTCAGGGCTCTCAGCATCCTGGGCTCGGTTTTATGTTTTCTTCCCTATGCCCTGGAATTGTATGAAATCAGATCACACTTTACTATTGTGTGCACATGCATGTACCACGGTGCACGTGTGGAGGATGGAGGATAACTTGGAAGAGCTGGTTCTCTCTCCTTCGACCACGTGGGATCTGGGGATTAAGCTCAGGTCCTCAGCTTTGGCAGACAGTGCTTTTAGCCACTGAACCATTTTTGCTGGCTCCACTTTTGGGGCTGGAGAGATGGCTCAGTGGTTAAGAGCATTGGCTGCTCTTCCAGAGGACCTGGGTTCAATTTCTAGCACCCACATTGCAGCTCACACTGGCCTGTAACTCCAGTTCATGCTATCTGATACCCTCATATAGTCATACATGCAGGCAAAACACCAATGCACATTAAATAAGAATAAATGATTAAAAGATTAAGAGACCCTAAGGTTTTATCCTTGGTAGTGAAATAAAAAAAAATTGTTCATCCTGTTGAGCATGCCGGTGTCATTTGAATGCTATCCTGTCACTCCCGGGGCAGAAGTTGGAAGGTAATGAGTTTAAGGTCAGCCTGAGCATCATAGAGAGACTGATTCAAAAAACTAAAGAGATCTTCAGATTAGGAACTTGCCTTCATGCTCTATCATAGTGGCTGTCTAGGCTCCGAATCTCTGTCTCAAGTCTCTGAAGAAGCCTGAAGACTTTGGAGACTCTGATGGTAATCTTAGAGGGGAGAGAAGAAAACGTGAACTGTACCATAGAGCTGGGAAGAGATTTTTTTTCAAGAAAACTCCTGAATAATTAGCTATGTGTCTTCCATGGGCCCTGAGGACTTTTGGGCATGTCTGGCTTGTTTACATGATGCCCACAGATTTCCTCACATGGCAGCACCTGTGGGTGCTCCAGCTTCACAGTATTTTAGACCACAGAAGACACAAATTACACTACCATCCTGTTTCCATTCCAAAGGGAAGAGGCCTGGCTCGATCAGCCTCTGACATAGCTCTGCTGGCATCTAGAGTCCTTCCCATGGCCCAGTTAGCTGAGCTCTTGGAGGCCTAGGGTTATATAATAACAGGCAGCGTCAGGGATGCTCTCCACAAGGGCAAGAGTTGGGAAGCAATCAGAAGAGGAATCATTTGGCCTTGCCAAGATAACCCTCTAGATAGGGAAAGACAGGTTGGATGAGAGAATTATTGGACTCTCAGTTTATTGAACAAGTGCGGTCAAAGAGCACTGAGTGATAGGTATTGGACTTCTTGAAAGAGTATCCAAGTATGAGTAACAGGGCTCATCGTTCGTGTGTGTGTGCGTGTGTGTATGTGTGTGTGTGTGTGTGTGTGTGTGTGTGTGTGTGTGTGTGTGTACACATGTCCTAGGACAACTTGCTGAAATCTGTTCTCTCCTTTCACCATGAGGATTAAACTCTAATTGTCAAGCTTGGCCACAACCATTTTTATCTGCTGACCCTATATATTTTTCTCTATCACTTGTATATTACAATCTACAGAGGGGAACTTGAAATTGGCCCAGCCTTGGCCACATGCTGACATATCAATCATAGCAGCGGTCTCTCACTGGTGTCTGTAGGAGTAGGCGGACCCTTCTCTACTATAAGATTAACACGGTGGGAATTCATCAGAAGAAGGGCATCAGATAAGAGGCAGCTCAAGTACACTTTGATGAAAAGAATTTATGCCTAATTTTATACCACATATGCAAATGAAAGGCTCATGTAGGCTTAAATGAAAGTTCTCATCTGTGGCACACATGGACACTTCTGTCCTTGGGGGTCTGTCTTGTGCAGTTAGTTTTGCAGGGTTCTTAGTTGTCACTAGATGCTAGTGACATTCATCTGATTATGACAGCCAAAAATGCCTGTTAAAGTTAGTGTATTGGCTGGTTTTGTGTGTCAGCTTGACACAAGCTGGAGTTATCACAGAGAAAGGAGCCTCAGCTGAGGAAATGCCTCAGCTGTAAGGCGTTTTCTCAATTAGTGATCAAGGTGGGGGAGGACCCAGCCCATTGTGGGTGGTGCAATCCCCGGGTTGGTGGTCTTGGGTTCTATAAGAAAGCAAGCTGAGCAAGCCAGGGAAAGCAACCCAGTAAGTAACATCCCTCCATGGCCTCTGCATCAGCTCCTGCTTCCTGACCTGCTTGAGTTCCAGTTCTGACTTCATATGATGAGCAGCAATGTGGAAGTGTAAGCTGAACAAACCCTTTCTTCCCCATCTTGCTTCTTGGTCATGATGTTTGTGCAGGAATAGAAACCCTGACTAAGACAGTTAGGGAGAGGGCTCAATGGATGAAGAGACACCTATTGCCAAACTTGAACACCTGGGTTTGAGACCTGGTACCTACATAATGGAAGGAGAGAACCAGCTACTGCAGGCTGTCCTTCGATCTCCACACGCACCTTTGTTGCCTAATGTCTCTTTAGGGAGGGACAGAATTATGAAAGGTTGAAAATTACTGAACTAGAGGCATTCCCAAGCCATGGTAGCCATACCAAACGATTGCCTTATTCATGAGAGTGGATCTTATTTGACTGTTTTTGTGCCATGATGGCAGACTTCACCTGTACTCAAATGTTTTGTACAGTGTCCCCAACTTTAAATGGCTCAAAGAATCCCCTGGAAATCTGTACCCTAAGGACACGTATTTTTGGGTCCTGTTTCTATAGTCCTTGATTCCATGGGTCTGAGGTTTAGGCAGCTGAGTGCTTGACCAATTATTCCTGAAACTGTGGACGGTGGACCACACTTTCAGAAACATGATGCTAATTCAACAAGAGGATTAATAAAATAACTTTAAAAAAAGACATGATTTGTTGATTATTGGTGAGATTTTGAGATTTCAAACCTTCCAGGATCTTGATAAAAAGAAGTAAGGTGAAGACGATGTTTGTGGTCTGGCAGTGCTTGGAGGAGCATTCATTACTCCTTGCCCTACCAGCAAGAAGTGTATTCTCTGTTATAAGCTCTGACTTGCTCACTCCTTGGGGAGGAAGTTTGGCCTCTCAAACTCCCAGTAGTTGCATTGCTCAATCCCCTCAGGGTGGTTTTAGTGCTTCCTGGACCTCACAGGCCCATTCTGTGATTTCCATGACAGACTTCCTCACCTGCTGTGGAAGCAAAGAGTACCCCTTGAGCACCCCAAGCTGCATTCCTCCTGTGGAGCCTCAAGGGCGGACAGTCTGATAGCCTTACAGTGCGGAACCTTAGCGTCTGGAATCCCTTTGACAAAGCTGTGTCCCTTTAAGAGCTTACTTCTCGGGGTTGGGGATTTAGCTCAGTGGTAGAGCGCTTGCCTAGGAAGCGCAAGGCCCTGGGTTCGGTCCCCAGCTCCGGGGGGGAGCTTACTTCTCCACCCACCAACACAGCAGGGCAGAGGCATTCATGGGTACTCACCTGAGTGTGCGCGCGCACGTGTGCATTTGTGAGGGTAAACAGGTGTGTGTGTGTGTGTGTGTGTGTGTGCGCGCGCGCGCGCGCGTGTGTGTAAGGAGGCTAGGGGAGATGTCCGGTGCCCTTTTCAACTGCTTCTCCTTATTTCCTGAGACCCGGGGTTTGCTGATTTGACTAGGCTGATGGGCCAGCAAGCCCCAGGAATCCCCCATCAGTCTCCCCAGCACTGCGGGCCACCGCACTCAGCTCTTTTTCATAGGTTCTGAGGAGATACTTTACCAACTGAGCCATCTAAATCCCCAGCCTTTCAGTTCCACTTCTACCTCCTTCCTAGCTGGGGTTGCTCATGGTGCTGTTTACCGCAGCATTTTTTTTTTTTTTTTTTAACATTAAGATCATGTGACTTGGGTAATTTAAATAGCCTCTCCCCCATCCCCATCCTGAGAACAGTCTTTCTATGCACCCTCGGCCGGCCTGGAACTAGATAGTAGACCAGCTTTACTTTATTCCAGATGCACAGAGACCCACCTGCCTCTGCCTCCCAAGTGCTGGGATTAAAGGGGTGTGCCATTGCACCTTCTAGATCTTTGCTCTTCACTGACTTGGGGTAGACTTAGAATTTATCCCCATGAATCCTGTCTCCCAGACTCGCTAACTGTGCTGGCTGCACTAGTATCCTGGCTGCTGACGGCACTCTCTACATTAACCACTCAGGAGACAACAAACCACTCGAATATCACAACTGAGCAAGGCCCAGATATTTTTTCAAATAATTAGAATGGTGTTTAACATCATGCAAAACCTCCTGAGATAAAGTCTTGAGTTTCTGGAGTCTCTTGAAAAACCAAAACTACACGATGGCACTGTGACTGTCTTTGTGAGTGGTAATGGTCTGGTGAAGACAGGCAGGCTCTTTCCAAACTGATCTTGGTAAACGGTAAGGGGGAAACACCAGGAAAGTTTATCCTCTTACTTCCCACAAGAGGGCAGTCTAATCTCTAAAACAGTGGACACCGCTGGCACTGAGCTGCAGATTCGTTTGACTTTGGTGAAATAACCAGGCACCCACCTACGTTTGCACACAAATCAGAGTCCAGCCTGGGCTCTGCTCTTTCCATCCATATTTTCACTGACTCCTGTCCTTGAGCCTGGTTCTCTCTGTCCCACCTGCAGCTCCCCAATCCTTACGAGCTACGGTGTGAAAGTCAAAAGGGGAACTCTTTCTGATTCTGGAGGTTCAGAGCCACAAGTTCAGCTGAGATGGCAGCTATAGAAGTTTAATAGTGGCCTTGTGAGGTAGGATTCTTTCTAGGGAAACACCTCAGGCCACAGAAATAGCCTCACAGCCTAATGTTTCTCTGTGATACTTTTTTGTTTTTGCTTTTTAGCTAGAGCCGTCTTCCCTGGGCTAGTCTTGATCTATGCAGCTGTAGATGACCTTGAGCCCGATCCTTGCCCTCCCACCTCCTAGGTACTAGAAACAGGCGTTTGCTACCACACCAGGTTACCTCTGTGCTACAGATAGAGCTCATGGCCATGGGCGTGCTATGTAAGCCCTCTACCAAACGAGCTATGTCCCAGCTCTTTGGGGTAATTCTTATTGGTGTAGGATCCTGAGGCAGAGAACACAGCCACAGGCATGCAGTAATACTAACAAGGCCCTGAGGAGATGCTATGTAAACCTAGATGCTTGTTAATTCAGAATGAGACACATCTGCTGAGGAGACCCAGAGAACTCATTTCTGCTAACTAGCATATTTTCCTTTTCAGAAAAAGCAAAGCAAAGAATAAAACAAAGATAACCAGAAGTTAAAATACCCATACAAGGGTAGGGGTATAATTTGACACTGAAGGTTCCTGTGATGTACCCAAGCCCTGCACCAAGGGACTGCAGAGTTGGTGCCAGCCCCCCTACTGTAGCAGGCTACGGGGTAACTCGTTCTAACCCCTGGCCTCTGTTCTCTGGTCCCGCCTCTCCACATCCGTTCAGATACACCCATCATTAGCTTCACCCTCTGTTAGATTGCGTTTACTCATAGCACTTCCTGCTTTAGACCCCATTCTACCCACTGGAACTTATTTTAGTAATTTGGCCTCAGGACTATGACAGGCTCAGGATCCAAGACACCCTCACCTCTCTTGCCACTCTGAAGATACCTGAAGGGATTTCAAAGGTTTGAGAAAACAAGTTTAGCCAGATGGTGGTGGTGCACACCTTTAATCCCAGCTCTGGGGAGGCTGACACAGGTGGATCTCTGAGTTTAAGGGGAGCCTGGTCTGCAGAGCGAGTTCCGGGACAGCCAGGGCTGTACAAAGAAACCCTGTCTCCAACAACAACAACAACAACAACAACAACAACAACAACAACAACAACAAATGAAAAAAAAAGGAATTGAATCTTAAGTTATTTAAAAATTGGCTTTAGTTAAAAAATCTTGAATTTGCCACCCTATCCTAGGTAAAGCTTATATATATAAATCTCCCCATACACGGACACACTCTTGTGTATGTCTAGGTAATATATATGTATATTCATGTAACATATACATGCAATGTAAGGTAATAGATACTGTGTAAAGTACCTTGTTGTGTGTCCTGTTTTAACCCTAGCTTCTGCCACATCACCCATAATCACAAAGGATCCTGACTCAGTCTTGGATTTTACACTTTCGGGGTTAGTTCTGGCCCCGCTAAGACCTTGAACGTCTATTGCCACTTTTGCTAATTTTTAGTCATAAGCTCACTCAGAGGGATCTCCATGTGTCCCAGTGTGTCACCTTTGGGCGGTTGTGTTAAAATCATCTACGCCCTGCATTTCTAATGCAGGAGTGGAAGTGTTTGGTTGACAGCGTGTCGCTTCCATCCCCTGCCTCCCGAGTGGGAAGTGAGAGTGGGCTCAGATGCCTCATTAAGTAGCTTGGTAGGATTTGGAGAAATAGGGTAGTTAGAAAATGAGTTATTTGGTACTAAAGTGCAGCGAGGCGTGCATTTAAATGCCTATTTAGTGCTTCAAACCTGGCTTTGGTTCATGGCACTGTTAGGAGACTCAGTTCTATTTTAAGAGGGATTAAAAAAAAAAAAAATCTATGCAACTGGCCGGCTAGGCAAACAGCTAGAGCAGGGTGGGCCACCACTGTGCACAAGTCTAAACAGACTCGAGCTGTCTTTTGTGATCTTTTGGAGAGTTCTTAATGTTGGAGAGAGATTATGTATGTAAAAATGCAAGTCCCAGGCGTGGCGTGTGGCGGGATGTCCATCACTTGGCAGAGGCCACAGTAATCGGGTCTAAGGAAAGGTTTCCTTTCTGCAGTCTTACAGGAGGGAAGGCTCTCTAGACCCACTGATCCTGTTAACCACACAGAAAGTTTCCTAAAATGGCTGTGTACGTATACTGACTTCTTTTTAGACATACCCTCAAGAATCATGAACCTTTGACCCTGTTTTGTAAAAACCTGTCAGTCTCACATACGAAAGTGATGTAGCTCAATCGTGTTCACCCTTTTCCTTCTCACGCCAACTCGCAATGATCTTCCTTTTCCTACCCAGTCCCCTCCAGGCCAGTCCTCTGCTGTGTGTAGCTCTCGTGTTGTTCTGTCAGTATGCTTGCCCTTTCGTTTCTTAGATGGTTTCACAATGTAGCTCAGGCTGGCTCCAATGTTTGTGATCCTTCCGCTTCCGGGTTCTGGGATTACAGGCATGGGACACTTGGATTGTGATTACTTTTTACTAAAATCCCCTTCTTTTCCTGGGTTCAGCTTAGGCTGCTCTTGAACTTACCATGTTAGCAGAGGCTGACCTTGAATTCCTGGTCTTTCTGGTCCCACTTCCACTGGGGCCGCAGGCGTGTGCCATTGTGCTCAGGTCTTTGTAAAGTGCTTCTGTGAAAGTCAGCTAACCAGAGTGCATTTCTTCATAAAGAGTAAAAAGTACAAAAGAGTTTGTACAGGACTCAGGAGTGAGGCCTTGGGGGTGACTTGTGTGTTTTGGGTGCTCAGAATCATTTGTTGCTGGGTTGAAGACTGGGCCTTCTAGAGGTGTGGTCTTGGCTAAAGGGGAAGGGGTTTGTTGAGCACCAGAGATACGCAGATACAGTCTGTGGCCTCTGGATCATCCTTACTTGGCTCTAGAAGTGAGCTTTACAGGGGGCATATTCAGAAGGATGAAGAGTGTGGCTTCTAACCCCAGTGATATAGCAGCAGTGCCCACCCACAGTATGTGGCACAGCAGGGCCCTGTGCAGGGCTCCCACCCAGCAAGTGGCATTGGCTGTTGAAAAAGCAAGGAGCATAACGAAAGAAATGAATTCACTACATCATAGGTTGGGTTTTTTTTTAATAGTTAAAAAATAAAAATCAAGGGGCTGGGGATTTAGCTCAGTGGTAGAACGCTTACCTAGGAAGCGCAAGGCCCTGGGTTCGGTCCCCAGCTCCGAAAAAAAGAACCAAAAAAAAAAAAAAAAAAAAAAAATCAAACAACCTCTTTAACAGTCTTCAATTCTTTGGAAGGCGAACATACTCTGAAGTGATGTCAGGAAAGCGTGTGAGAATGCCAGGACCCTCACAGCTGTTTTCGTAGGCAGAGGGCGCCCTCTCGGGGAATCCTACCACAAGAAATCTCAGTTTCCCCTCATGTTTGTTCCATTTCATCCTGTGTGCTCCTCGAAGTCTCAGATGCCAAAGCGTGTCAGTTACTTCACAGTTTCCACCTGGGGGCTCTGGAGTTTGCACGAAGCCAAAAAGCATCTGCAGTTTCCCCGTTTGCCACATCTGAAAACGCAGGCCTTCTCTTTGGGCTGTTTATGTCATCACCGTGACGTCTCTGAGTATGGCTAGTGGAGTTTTGAGTTTCAACCGGAGCTGTAATCTCAGAAGTATGGAGACTCCCTTTGCTTAAAGTCCAGGGTCTTTTGGGGAATATTTTTTTCTTTTGCTTGTGATGGTTTGGGGTCATTTGAGTCAGTGTCGAAATCCCACTTTTGTCCTTTGCAATGTTGCTGCTGTTTTTCCTTGTATTTTCTGACCGTGGATTAACCAGGAACAAAATTAACAAACTAAGTCATGATGTTTATTTCTGCAGATGCGCAGAGTGGCCTTGGTGTAATCCGGTTTGCGTGCTTCTTTTGTTCTCTATCGTAGATGAAGAGCTATAGGCAACGAAGATGGTGGCTCATAACCATCTGTAATGGGATCCCATGCCCTCTTCTGGTGTGTCCGAAGACAGCGACAGTGTACTCATATATAATAAATAAGTCTTAAAAAATTCCATATCCCTGGCTCTTAGAACAGTGGTAAATGTGAATGAATGCATGAACAAATATTTTATTCTATTGATAGAAATCAATCTGACTAAGGTAAACCCCATTACATTACAAATGACTAGGCAGGGAAGACTGCTCAGTGGTTGTAGTATACAAGTACAAGGACCAGAGCTTAGATCTCTACAACCAGTTAATTGTTGTCAGTGAGGTGGCCTGCTTTCTACAGTTCTAGCCCCAGAGGGCAAAAGTAGGAGATCCTCAGAGCAAGACTAGTCCCCGAAGTGACTAACCTTATATTGGGACCCTTTGGGCTTGACTGAGATGAGATACCTTGCCTCAGTAAATAAGGTAGAAGGAGGATGGAGGGATGATTGGTATGACATCAACCTCAGGCCCCCAGATGTGTGTATATACATGTACACCAGACCCATAAGAAAATGGAAAGAGAAAAAAAGTGACTTATTGCCCCAAATCTTTCATCAAGATCACTTCAGACATTGGAGGGAATTGCACTTAGATTTATGACATTCTACCATTGGCTTATCGTTTCCAAACAACAACAACAAGAAAAGGTAAGCACTAAGGAGATGGTTTGTCTGTAAAAGTGTTTGTAGTCAAGCCCGAGGGCCTGGATTTGGTTCCTGAGACTTACAAGGTCGAAAGAACAAACTGGAACCTGAAACTTGTTCTTTGATCTGCACACAGGTGCGTGCGCGCGCGCGCGCGCGCACACACACACACACACACACACACACACACACACACACACGCATTTCTTATAAGTAAGTAAAAGTTCCAGGATAAAGGCCATATAGTTCCCCACTTTTTTTTTGGACAGTGTTAAGGATTGAATAGGGCCTTGGGCATGCTGGGCTTTATATCTATTGTGTGTGTGTGTGTGTGTGTGTGTGTGTGTGTGTGTGTGTGTGTATGGCCTACATTATAAACAATGCCAGACATGATACACACTCTCCTGTTTAGTTCCCCCAAAAGGCCATAGGTCTGCCTTTAACAAAGGCACTTATTCAGAATAATTGGTTTTATAAACTCTTATATTATTATAATATTTAGGATAAAGTTTAATTGTATACTTCAGAAGTCCTAAAATAATAGTGGCTTCACAAGATAGAAGTTTTTCTGTCATTGAGATAAGCAGGAAGTTCAGGGACAGTAGGTGGCCTGCAGTGGCAGGGACCCAGGCTCCTTCTGTCTTGTTGCTTTGTTGTCTTTTAGTGTTTTGCCTCATTATCCAGGATGACTGATTAAAGTGTGTGTGTGTGTGTGTGTGTGTGTGTGTGTGTGTGTGTTCATTCTACCAGCAGGAAGGAACAGTTTCCTCTAACCCTTTACCTCATAAAAGATATCCCATGTTCATGGACTAGAGGATTTGATAGAATGAAAGAGGCCCTGAGTTCAATTCCCAGCAACCACATGGTGGCTCACAACCATCTGTAATGGGGTCTGGTGCCCTCTTCTGGCACACAGGTATACATGCAGATAGAACACTCATGCACATAAAATAAATACATCTAAATCTAAATCTGTCTGTCTAAATCTGTCTGTCTATTGTGATCCATTTACCAAGAGAGCAGAGTGCACAGATACTGGGTCAGTGTCTAATATGTTTTGCGATTACTCAGCTCTTCAAACAAAGCAAACCTCTTTTCCTAAACTTCCAAATCATTATGGGCTTCAAAATACTTCTAGGTCCCTTAGAAATTCTGTTTTTAAGTTGTGATTTCAAAGTCCACTTTACCTGGGAAAAGCCATGTAGCCCAGATCTTTACAAGAACAAAATGGATGTTGTGTGAGTCCAAAGGCAAGTTCAGCTTCACTGATTGATTTTACAGTTTAGATGTATTTGAGTTGAGCGATCAGGGCTTAGAGCTGGTGGCTTGTGCCTGTGATCCTGGCATTGGGAGGGGTCTCCCACAGTGTCCTACTGAAAAGCAGTAGGAGTGCCGTGAGTTCAAGGCCACTGTGGTCTACAAATAAACCCTGCCTCAAAACACACACACATACACACACACACACACACACACACACACACACACACACACACACACACAAAGGGTTTGTCAACTTTCTTAAAGGACTGTATGTAAATATTTTACAATTTGCAAACTGCTGTAGTTTATATCTGGAATGTTTCCTAAAGGTAGTGTTAAATAAAGCCGTACTTATCTATCCTCAGTGCAGTGCTCTTGGTAGGGACAAAAGTGGTAAGAGATGCAGCCCAGGAGGAGGTTTTAGGTCACTGGGGGTGTTCCTGGGAGGGGAGTTGTGGGAATCTGGTCCTTTTCCATCCCAGCCATGATCGGAGCAGTTTCGCTTCTCCAGGCGCTTTGCCTGTGATGTACTTCCTGGCCACAGGTCTAAAAGCGCTCCGATCATAGATTGGAGTCTCTAAAAACAGCCAAAGAAAACGTTTCTCTTGGTAACTTGATTGTTTCAGGTATTTATTATAGCAATTGAACAGCTGACCAGCACATTGACCTTCTGTGAGCTTTGCCTTTATCTCCTAAGAGCTGGTGAGGGCAACACTCGCGGCAACATGTTGCTGTGTCTTGGTGAAACTCTGCTCATCACACCGGAGTTGGAATTACTATAATTTCCAAGTGTTAGAAAATATTGTTTCTATTCTTCAGCAATTTCAAAATGGGAAGATTATTCTTAACTTTGAAAGCTGAACAAACAGGCTGGAGAGATGGCTCAGAGGTTGAGTATTCTCTGTTCTTCCAGAAGTTCTGAGTTCAATTCCCAGCAACCACATGGTGGCTCACAATCATTTGTTATGGGATCTGGTGCCCTCTTCTGGCCTGCTGGCATACATGCAGGCAGAATCCTGTACACACAATAAACGAATCTTTTAAAAAAACTACACATAGAGAAATCTCTCTCTCTCTCTCTCTCTCTCTCTCTCTCTCTCTCTCTCTCTCTCTCTCTCTCTGTGTCTATCATCTATCTGTCTATCATCTATCTATCTATCATCTATCTATCTATCTATCTATCTATCTATCTATCTATCTATCTATCTATCTGACAAACAGGAAAGGAATCTGAACAAAGAAGCAATCTGAATTTAGACTAAGGGCCACGATTTGACAACTCTCAATTTTTTTTTTTTACTTATTAAATTACATGTATACTTTAAAAAATTATTTATTTTATTTATATGAGTACACTGTAGCTGTCTTCAGACACACCAGAAGAGAGCATCGGGTCCCATTACAGATGGTTGTGAGCCACCATGTGGTTGTTTGGAGTTGAACTCAGGACCTCTGGAGGAGGAGTCAGTGTTAACCACTGAGCCATCTCTCCAGCCCCAGCAACTCTCAGTTTTAACTGATGTTGATAGAAATTATTCCTAAGAAGGTAAGATTCTCTAAGATGTAAATTCATTGCATAGGATGAGATTCTGGAATGGACTCGGGGACTCAGTCTAAGCTTTTAGAACTGAGTCAGAATTATTTTTGAGGTCACCAGGTCTAAAATACAGAAAAATGTTTCACTCATCTAAGAAAATGTGCGTGTTTCTGGATGACGTTCTAGTGTGATAATATAGAGGCGAAATGTGAAACTTCCCATTTAAGCCTATTTTAAGTGCACACTTTAGTGACATAAAGAAATTTACAATATAATGAAACCATTAGCATTCTCTACTTCTAGAAATGTCCCATCAGGGCCAGATGAAGCTGTACTTCATACACAATAACTTCCCACACCCCCTGTGACTAACTCCAGGGAGTTTTGAAATAAAGAAGCTTGAATTCTCCAACCTTCTCACTTTCAAGTTCGTTTTGGCTACTTGAGGTCCCTTAGGAGTCTATGCAAATTTTAGGATGGCTTTCTATTTCTAGAAGAGAAAAAAAAAAAAAAGGGGGCCAGGTGTGGTTGTATTGGATCTGTAAATTACTGTGGTTAGCGTTGTCAGTTTGAAGCTTGGTGGCCAGCTTCAGCCTTTAAAGGCAGAGCTCTCTCTGCAGCTCCCATTGCCATTTTAATCCTATCGAGTCCTCTGGTCCATGAACGTGGGATACCTTTTTATTCGTATTTTCTTTCAGCAATGCTTTATAGTGTTTAGTGTCTGTATTTCACCTCCGTGGTTAAACTTATTCCAAAGCATTTTATTTTTCTATAATTAAAACCCTTGTCTTAACTTTTTAAAGATGTTCATTGTTGGCATGTATACATTCTGCTGATTTTTGTGTTTTGTACTTTGAAACTTCAGTAAGATTGCTAACACCAAGGGGCTAGAAGTGTTTTTATCATCTCACAATTAGACAGTCGCTGTGATCGGAGATAGTTTTATGTCCTCCTATGTCTGCTGCTGGTGTTGAAGTGAGCACTGGGCTTCTCTCAGATTGAATGGTGGTCTTCAGCCTTTCATCCCAAGTCTAAGCCTGCATGGTGTTTTCTTATGCACCTTTGATCTGTTGTGATGGTTTGCATATGCTTGGCCCAGGGAGTGGCACTATTAGAAGGTGTGGCCTTGTTAGGGGAAGTGTGTCACTGTGGGGTGGGCTTGGAGACCCTCCTCCTAGCTGCCTGGGGATGCTCAGTCTGTCCTGGCTTCCTTTGGGTGAAGATGTAGAACTCAGTTCCTCCTGCACCATGCCTGCCTAGATGCTGCCATGCTCCTGCCTTGATGATAATGGACTGAACCTCTGAACCTGTAAGCCAGCCCCAAATAAATGTTGTCCTTTATAAAACTTACATTGGTCATGGTGTCTGTTCACAGCAATAAGACCCTAAGACACCTGTCATAAAAATATGCTTCTAACTAAGATTTTTTTAGTCAATGCAAGATTGATTTTACCAAGCTAGGTGGTGATGGTGCATGCCTTTAATCCCAGCACTCAAGAGGCATAGGTAGGTGGATCTCTGTGTGTGCGAGGCCAGCCTGTTCTACGGAGCAAATTCCAGGACAGCCAGGGCTACATAGATAAACTCTGTCTTGAAAAACCAAAACAAGGAAGAAAAAAACAAAACACCTCAGAAAAACAGCAACTACCAAAAAAACCCTTATTAAATGCTTTCTCTTGAGATTCATATGGAAGTGCATTAGCATGACTTCAGGGATTTACTTTAAAAGTCTTCAACAACAACAACAACAACAACAACAACAACAACAAAAAGAATCCAGACGTGGTAACATTTGAGTAGGAGGAATGAATGATACATAGTTATGAATTAATCACACAACTATTTCTGTATTTGGAGATTTAAATAGTAAAATGTTTGAAAAAATTCGTTAAAGTTTTCTTGTTTGCACACTTCTTTAAAATATCCGTTTTGATTTCAAAGTCCTTGTTTTTTTATTTGTTTGTTTTTAGGAAATTTTGTGATCTTTGGTATCAAATAGTTATACTGTAGTTTCCCCTCCAGTGTAGAAAAGAATGTCCTTTTGCTCTGTGTGTCTAAAATTTCATTTTATTTTAAGTATTGTTCTTGTTACCAGAAGCAAATGAGTTCTTCTAAACTCATCAGGTATTTAAAATGAATATGCAATATTGGGTATACAAGGTGTGTGTGTGTGTGTGTGTGTGTGTGTGTGTGTGTGTATGTGTGTGTGTAGGGTGCACATACATGTATATGTGTGCATGTGCCTGTATGTAGAGGCCCAAAGTTGATGTCAGTTGCCTCTCTGGTGGCTTTCTTCTTTATAGAGTCTTTCAGTGAACCTGAGATTTACCAATTCCTGTTAGTCTAGCTAGATAGCTTGCCTTGAGTATCTACCTCTACTCCCAAGTGCTAGGATTACAGATGACCACCATCTCTGTGGGGCTTTTACCTGGGGTCCGGAAACCTAAACCCCAGTGTTCATGCTTGCATGTGACGTGCTCTATCCACTGAGCCATCTCAGGCCCTATACAGACATTTCTATATGTGAAATATTTGAGAATGCTTTGAAATCACTATAAGCCCTGTGTGCAGATTCATGAGGCCTAGCGTAGGACTAGGTTCCTGGAAGGGACTGGGCTGGGGTCGGGTTAAGACTGAAGAAAAGGATGAGAAGTTCCTTGGTACTCTTTCATCATTAGCCTGTACCAGTGGGTGTCTTAGCTAAGTTTTTATAGCTGTGAAGAGACACCATGATCACAACAAACTCTTACAAAAGAAAATATGTCATTGGGGCTTGCTTATTGCTCCAGAGGCTTAGTCCATTATCATCACAGTGGGAAGCATGGCAGTGTACAGCCAGACGTGGGTGCTGGAAAAGGAGCAGAGAATTCTACATCTGAATCAGCAAGCAGCAGGAAGAGAATGACACTGGGCCTGGCTTCAACATTTGAAATCTCAAAGCTCACCCCCAGTGACAAGGCCACACCTACTCCAACAAGGCCACACCTACTCCAACAAGGCCACACCTACTCCAACAAGGCCACACCCACTCCAACAAGGCCACACCTACTCCAACAAGGCCACACCTCCTACCACCACTCTAAACATTCAGACATTGAGTCTATGGCGGCTAATCTTACTCATACCGCCACTGTGGGTGAAAGTGGAAACTGGAATCAAAAGTCCTAATTGGAAGGTTAGCCTAGGTGCTTGGTGAGTTAGGTAACTGGTCCACTTTATCCTTAGAAAACTAAGGCCAATGCTTAGTTTCCCAAGTTAAGAATTCCACAAGTGAGACTTTGGCTAATGCTGCCTTCAGCCAGGAGTGGGGTGGGGTGGGCTGTTGGTCACTAAATGAGGGGATTACTGTGAGATAGCTAGATGTACTGAAGAAGATATTTGTGTTTACATTAGGGTTCATAAGATAATTTAAAGAAATCATTCAGCAATAATGTCCGAAGGTTATTTGGGAGGGAGGTGTTTACTTCACTAACCAATTATATATTTATTTAAATAAAACACATAAATATTAAAAAAATAACATTAGTAGGAGCAACGTGGCATTCTGCAGTTATGTTTGACATTTTAAGCAGGGAACTTGATCTGCTCTTGGATGTCCTGGTGGAACCACAGCTTTGACATATCTAATGATATTAAGCACTGCGCGATGAGCTTCTCTGTTGAGGCCTTCAGGAATGCTCAAACATGCCTTCTTAGCTCCCTAACAAGCCAAACTGGGAGGCAGAGCGAGGAGGTGCTGGCAGGCTGTCAGAGCCTGAGGCCCCCAGGCGCTGAGGTCAGCTTCCGATCACATCCTGGGGTTAGCGTGGGGCTGCTAACAGGTTCCAGTCTTTTTAAAACCCAGGATTCATAGGGGAAAGGACCTGGGAGACTGTTGGAGCAGCCTTTCCTTTTACGGATGGTATAACTGAAGGCCCTGAAGGAGGCATGCTTACCCTGAACTGAGATGTCTCCTGCCAGGCTTGGTCGTCTCCATTTCCCTGGGTCCGTAGAACAGTAAAAAAACATAACATACTTTCCTGCGGGAAAGCCACATCCTTCAGTAGTGATACCCAAAGGTGGACTCCTTGGTCTTTTGATTGTTTTGGAGAGATGCGGTGTGACTCCCTTTATTGCTTCAGCATTGGGTGGTCTGCCAGGGAGCACGTAGCATGAATAACAACTAATAAGTAACTTTACAGCACAGGTCCTGAGTCTTTCCAGCTAGTGTACTGCTGTGTGGCTGTCAAATGCCAGGCAGGTCCTAAGAAAACAATAACTTCAACCCGTCCATCTTTTACATACATGGCACATTGCTGTCATAATTTTTTTCCCTGAGGTTTTAATGGCTCCAGGGGAAAATGTGCATGTAAAAACACACATAGGCAAACACACCCTCCTATGCATAGCTTTCCTAGCTGGCTGCGTGATAATTTCTGTTTTTAAATACGATCTATTATAGCCCATTTGGAATGTTCCTTCTTTGGCCACAGTAATGTGTTTTATTTTGTTGCCAAGAATCTGAGCATACTTGATATTTTTGAAATACGATTCCTCTGATGTCTGCCTTCTGGACTCTCCATACTTTTGCATTTAAATTAGGATCAGTAACGCTCAGAAGAGGGATTTTACCCATTGCACAGGCTTGCTCTTCTTCCACAGTGACCTTGTGTTCTGTGTCATCAACGTCCTTTAGTTTTCCTGATGAGCTGGGGGAGTCTGGACTTTTGTTTGGCTAGGGATTTCCCAAACTTTGGTTTCATTGTCTATAAGTTGGGGATTAAAACACCAGCTACTTGGGAGTGACTTCACATATCGATGATCACAGTAGCTAATACAATCCTGAACGTCATTCAGGATTCAGTAGTTGTCTTCCCTGCCTTCTTAATATTTTATGTTATCTTCAGTTGGAATTCTACCCCAGCAATGCCCGTTTTTTCTTTATTGTCATCCTGAGTTGGAATGGAGGCCATGCTGTTTATTTTCTTCCTTCTTGTGTATATGATGCAAACCTATGATGTGAGTGCAAACCTATTTGTCTGCACACAGGAGGATGCCGGAGGAGGACTTCAGATGTCCTGTTCTATTATTCTCCTCTTTATCAGCTTGAGATAGGGTCTCTGACGGAACCTGGAGCTGGCAGTCCTCCTGCCTCCAGCCTTCCCAGGGCTGGAGTTACAGATGCATGCATGGCCGCACTTGGCTTTTTACATGGGTGCTGAAGATTCCAGCTTGGGGTCTGATGGCTGTACAGCATGCGCTTGTACTCACTGGCTTCTTGCCAGCCCTCGTTCTGCAATCACATGGGGTGCCATGCCTTACATCTATCCTGTTTGGCCTTAGCTGGGATGTCTTTCACTCTGGTGATTACAAGGCACATTGTAATCTGTATACTCTTCATGCTCCAAGGTGGTTGGGTCACTGTACTGAAAACTAAGGGATAGGCTGGGGCTGCTCAAGCCTCACCAGTTCCTAAAAGGACATTGGCACAGGGCAGCCCACACAGTGGCTGTGGTCACTTGTAGAATCACACATAAGTGTGTGGGGACAATTTAAAATGAAATTTTTTTTTTTTAAAATGAGATTTATTTATTACACTGTAGCTGTCTGAACTCAGGACCTCTGGAAAAGCAGACAGTGTTCTTAACTGCTGAGCCATCTCTCTAGCCCCCTAAAATGAAATCTTAACTCGCCAGAAAAGTTCCCATTTAAGACGGCTGTCATTTTCTTTGTCTTTGCTGTTTATGGTCCACCCATTTCCTCATGTCTCACTTGGCTCTTTGCCTTGGAAGCTATGGCCACCTGGGAGTAGGGGAATGGGACTTGTGAAGTGAAGCATAACTAGATACTTCTTGGGTTTTAGGGTTGGTTTGTGTCCTGCCTCTTCCACCAAAGACTGTTGAAGGTCTAACCCAAGTACTTTAGAATGTTGAAGGTCTAACCCAAGCACTTTAGAATGCTGAAGGTCTAACCCAAGCACTTTAGAATGTAGCCTTATTTGGGGAAGGGTTTTTCTGGAGGTCATCAAGGTAGTGTGAGGTCATCAATGTTGTGTGAGTTCGTTAGAATGATCCTGTAAACTAGGACTAATATTCTTGTCCAAAAGGTGAGATGTGGATTAAGAGACAGACACACACGGCAGTAGATGATGGAAGGACACATGCATATCCCATGTACATTCTTCTGAGGCTCCTGGAGCCTAGGAGGAAGGCATGGCATAGATATTCTCCCCAACAGTCAGCAGAAGGAGCCAGTACCTTAGAGTCCTCCCCTCAGAACTAAAGAATAGTTTCCTTATCCATTGCTGTGATAAGATTCTCTGACAAACAAAAGCAGCTGAAGAGGTTAAGGGTTTATTCTGGCCCACAGCCTGAGGGTGCTTATGGGCTAATATGGCAGCAGTTTGAATCAATGGCTAATGACACACTCAAAATTGAGGAGCAGAGAGTGGTGAATGCATACTGCTCTTTAGCTTCCTTCCTTTCTCTTACACAGTCCAGGACCTCAGCTAGAGAATTGTCTTCCTACCTCAATAAATAGCAAAGATAACCCTCACAGGCATATTCAGCGTACCTCCTAGGTGTCACTTTGACAGCACTAACCATTGCAAACAAATCAAATGATAATACATTTCAGATTAATTCTCCTAGTGTGCCATACAAGTTAATGGAAGCCTTTACAGGAACATAGTGCACTGTGGGAAGGAAGCAAACGCCTTCGTCATCCCTTTCTTCTTTATATAATGGGATGGTGTGATGAACCCTATGTACCTACTGTGTTACCGATGTTTTAGTGGTAATGGTGCTTTAAGGACACCTTTGTATATCGTCCCCCAGTCCCATCATCATTCTGTAGACTTTGGACCACTTTCCAACTTAATGGTCTCTTGTTGACAATCTCCGGAAGTTCAAACTTAGTAGAGTGGGACCAGGAGACCATCTAAGCATCCGCCCATCTGTGTGGCTGTTTGAAGCTGAAGTCAGGTGAGATGGGTAAAGAAACTTTTTCCCTACATGGCACACAAACAAATTATCTCCCATCTCCCATCGGTCCTATCTTTCAACAGTCTCTTCAGCTATGCAGTAGAGGGAATATTGAGGGATGTAAAGAGCTTATTGTAGCTTTCAACTCTGCAGAAAGCTTTACACCGCCCACGTGCTCGGGGCCTCCCAGTGGTACTTTTCAGATAGACACTTTACACCAGTGTGGGCTGAAGTGAATTTGCCATTCTGTTTAAGGGGTTATTTATTTTACTTTATTATTATTTTTTTTTTACAAAGTCCCAAAGTGCTAAAACATTTGAAGAGTACTGTACATGTATACATGATAGCATAAAAAGTACATTTTTCTGAAGCTCATGTTCTGGAATTAGAACTGGCCATCTCTATAAAAAATGTATATTTTGAAGTTCTCCATGATAAATCGGTATTAATAACCATGGCTATTGGGTGACTTTAGGATCCAGATAACATCAATAACCTAAAAATCAAGGGCACATTATAAATATCAGTGCAGACTGGATTACTGTCTCTATGTCAGGGGGCCTGAGCTGGAGCTTAATTGAATTAGTCATTTGGTATCGAATGGAGAGTCGGTTCTCCAGTTCCTAGTGAAAAGTAGGAGGGAAGGAGGTATAGAATGTTATGTTTTGGCGTGATTTTATTTGTTTTATTAATTTTTTTAGCCATTCTCAGCTTATTTCATTACAGGGAGGCGGGGCCGTTCTCCATGTTCCATGGAAGTAATGCTGGGTGGCAGGAGGGATCCTTCGTACCTCATTATAGCTAATGTAACTCACGCGGAAGCTGCGGCTGGCGCTCCGAGAGTCGAATGAGCTATTTCCGATCTTTAAAAAAAAAGGTGTAATTTTCACAGTGCAAAGTTCAAAACCCAGAGGAAATTGCTAAGGGTTCTTCTTCAGTCTCCCTTGATCAATAATTACTGCCACAAACTGTGTCCAAGGTACTCCGAGGCCGGAACTGCTGCACCATCTGGCAGTTAACATCAGGTGGATCCTCACAAAGACGGATCTGTCCTCCTGGGCCCAGGAGTCTGGTCTGTGCGTCAGTGAGCGCGTCTCTGTGGGTATCTGTGGGTTCTGTCTTCCTGGGCCCAGGAGTCTGGTCTGTGCGTCAGTGAGCGTGTCTCTGTGGGTATTTGTGGGTTCTGTCTTCCTGGGCCCAGGAGTCTGGTCTGTGCGTCAGTGAGCGTGTCTCTGTGGGTATGTGCTGTGAGTGCAGAGACTGGAGGGGATGGATCCCCCTGGAGCTGGGGTTATAGGCAACGGTGATGGGCAGCCAAACGTGAGACTCCCTGATCTCAAGAAGATCAGCATTTGCAATCTTAACCACTAAACTGTCCCTCCAGCCCTCAGGCGTCGAGTTTCTTCCTTTTTCCTTAAAAAATTTTGAATTTTTAAAAAATTTATTTTTATATGTATGTATTTTGCAACCCTGTTTGTGCACCACATGTATGTACTTCTCATGGAGGTCAGAAGGGCCTCCTAGAACTGAGTTACAAATGGTTGTGAGCCACCATGTGGGTGCTGGGAATCAAACTTGGGTCCTCTGGAAGAGAAGCCATCAGTGCTCTTACCCACTGAGCCATCTCTCCAGCCCCAGGAGCCGAGTTTCTAAGTAGAAGTTTTATTCTTGAGCATTCAGAGTCATGCCAATCATAAAAGTGACTGCAAATATAAAATTAAAGATACAGTAACATGTATCGGAAATGTAATTAAAAAAATAAAGTTAGTTGCATGCAGTGGGCATACATGTAGTATGTACAGTCAGCATATAAAATGCACAGCTTTCTTATAACTCAACTTTCCGTATCTAGCGTTCACACAGTACACAGGCAGTAAGGCATCCCTAACTACCTGATTAGGAACATTTGTACTCACTTCCAAATTCGGGGTACTTAGGTGTGGAGAGAGGGAGAAGGTTGGAATGGATACTTATTTTATTACTTTGTGTTTATGCTCGCTCCAAAGTGCTTTCTCATGCATTTCCTAGGGCACCCATTGTGTACCTAACCTTTAAGGTACCCTGCTATGTCCGCTTTGAAGGGAAAGATGCGGACGCTCAGGGGAGGCTGATGCCCTTCATTGACTGTGCTCTTTATTGCTGCTGAATGTGTGTGTGTCTGGTGCCTTCCCAGCTACTTTGCTGCCTCCAGGAATCTATGACACTCAGAGAGAAGTATGTTCTTCCTGGCCTCTCATTGGTTTGCTGTGTTAAGTGCATCAGCAGAGCCTGGTTTTTTCTCCTCCAGTTAGAAGGCATGGGCTCTTACAGGAGTAGTAAAGGTTATGTTGACTGTTGTTGGGAACAGTCTCAAAGCCAGAAAGTGCAGTGATTACGGAAGCCGGCGCCTGGGTGTACGCAGTGAGGACAAAGCTCCTGAATCATCTCTCTCACCAGATCACACTGTTGAATACGGAGTGACACACACAGTAGGCTGGGCAGGCAAGGGACATAGTCGGCTGGGCAGGCAAACAGTCCTAGTAATACATGGAAAAGGAAAATGGGGCCACAGTTCCTTGTCTTAGTCAGGTAACGCTTGTTTACGCTACAGTAACAAACCTGGAAATGTACTGGGTCTAGCAAAGGTTCATTTGTGAACCGTGTGAAGTCAGAGGCTGTTTTCATGCAGTGGCTCAGGGCCAGGGATGCTACCACCTTACAGGTCTGCTTCCCGATGCTCATTTTCTCCAGGCATAAGGAAGGGGGAGGAAACGTGGTTATTGCTGAGCTGAGACATGTACTCTGAAGTCTGCTGGAGCCCTCTGCAGCCACGAAGGCATGGCACGGCCTCTAGTAACATCTGGTCAATAGCCATGTCTGGTAATCGCTTGGTGGTTTTTGTTTGTTCAATAAAGGTTTAGGGATGCTCATGTCAATGTCAATGGGTTAAGATTTGATTCAAAACTAGGGGTTAGGGTTAAAGTTAGGGTTATTCATATTAAAAAAGCACCCAAATTTTGCTTCATCTACAAACCATAATTTCTCCATTAGAACTTTGTACATAAAACCTCCCTGCAACTAGAAACAGGCACCCTTCTTTTTCTACCCTGTCAGAAAATTGTGCTCATTTTATTAGAATACTCTCCGTGACTGCTATCCCTAGAAGTGTCAGAAGAAATAACCAGTTGATGGTGTCCTTGAGGTGAACAGAGCCTTCTTGGACGAGCCGTACAATCTGCAATGTGTATGTGGCAACGCCCTGCCCCCACACTCCTTGCATCCGCTATTGAAATCTTTCTGATCTTACATTATGATCTCGGTATTTTACGTTATGGTCTCTGTTAAAAACTTTTCTACTCTCCCACTCTCTGCAACCACTGTAGGACCTTTCTGTCTGTCTGTCTTTCTGTCTGTCTTTTTATTTATTGATTGATTTCAGTTGTTAGGTTGCAGGGGGAAGATAGTATTGTTTGTCCTGCATTGCTGGGACTTGAACCCAGGGCCTTGCTGGTATTAGGTAAGTGGCCCAGCACTGAATTTCACCCCTAGAAAATGTGAACTTTTGTAGAGTGACAAGCTTCAGCTGCCCTCAAAATTTTTGTTTCAAAAATGGTATCTGCCTTCCTTTGCTGGGGTGTCCTGTGTTGACCACATGAAACATCTGGAAAACATGGGCTCACTGGGCTACCAGTAGTCCTTCTGATTCAAAGACCTTTACTTAAGAAGAACTTTGATGCCATTATTGGGAAAAATGTTTGCCTTCATTGAATAGATGATCCCCAAAGCAATGCTATTATTGTTAAAGGAACACATGGAAGGGTGTGTTGTGAGGGACACTTCATCTGAACTGGAAACCAATAGATTTTCCTTAAAAAAAAAAAAAAAGTCTGTTTCGTGATCATGTTATCACAGAAGGACACAAACACAGAAAGCCCTTTACGATGCCTCCAAGCCATGGATCTGTGCTAAAGAATGAAGGAGCGACCCATGTGTGAAGAAAGGATAGTTATGCTTCAAAAAGTTCCAGGACTGGCCTAATTGCACTTTGAGTGTTCTCTCGAGGGAGCGATTCTGACTCCTTGGTAGGAAAGCACGGGCAAGTCCGACCATTTGGCTTTGTGAAAATAAACTTGCTTTAATTTATTGACATGTTAGATGTACCTGACCAATTTTCTCAGACTTTTCCCTTGACATGTGTCTTGGGCGACGGAGTCTCTGCCGTGTAGTCTCTGTGTTTTTAGAGAAGTTGTGTTTGGTTAAGGAATGTATCGAAATGGTTGCAGCTTGTTCTCATTAGACTCTGGAATGTGGCTGCTGGAGCTGCAAGGACTGGGGCTCCGGTGGTGGCTGAGCGCTCTTACCTCCCTGCTTCACGACAGGCCCGCTCCGTTCCATTCTGAACTACCGACTGGGCTTCCGTGGGTAGCGTGCCAGGAAAGCACAGCTCGGGGAGGCCTGCCACCCAAGCCCATGGCTGCTCATGAGACCTCCCTCACGGACAGTCCAGCTACGGTTGCCCCAATTGTAATTACCTACCAGCCTCCGGTTTGGCATGGCCAGCACAGGGAGGCTTGCACGGGCTGTGAAAAGCAGTGGACACTGAGGAGAAACTCGAAGTCGAAGCCTGGCAGCTGGTCTTCCTAATTGAGCTTCTGCTCAGTCCTGTTTTCTTACTTCGAAGCCCCTCCCCCGGCTCAGTATCCCACCTCTAACTTGAACTTAGCTAATAGCTTTCTAACCAGACTTCAGGTTCTATTTTATTGACCCGTACCGTTCGGCCCTGGGGAATCATTTAGATTCTTCAGAGTTAAAGATGAAAACTTCTTTGCATCTTCCATCAAAGCCCTGTCCTTTGAGATTTGACCTCTTCCTTCTTTCTTCTTTATCCTTATCTCTTCATTTCATGCTCCTGGAATATAAGGTAGTTTGGAAGGTATCTGTCTCACGCTTCACTTTCTTTACTCCCTGACTATCTTGCCTGGCGTAATGGTCCATCTGGCTAAACTTTGCTTAGTTTATGGTGCAGCATCTTTGAGCCTTCCCCATTTCCTCTCCTGGTTCAGGTACTCCCTATCCTATGTGCCCAAGAGGTTTATGTAAGCACAGCCATGCAACTGAGTAGGAACTTTTGTAGTACAAGTGCTTGTTTCTCCCCGTTGGACTGTGAATGGCTCTGGTAATGATCGCAGGTGTTTGAGTTGAGGAAAGATTGCTGACGTGCTTCTCGGCGAGCCATCCAGCATTTTGTGAAGGCAGACGTATCTGAGCAGTGAGACAGTACAAGGATGGCTTGGATGATGCTCACAGAGCTCAGTGAATGCTCAGCTGGTAGACTGTTCATCTCTGTATCTGTCACTTCTACGTGGCTCTAACATATGAAATCACAGGAAGACGGCGGTATTCTGTGGTCTGGGGTGATGCTTGGGAGTCAGTGACAGGTACGCCTGGAGGCAGCAGATCTTCTCCTAGCCACTGTGTGCTTTATTTTAAAGTACTTTTTCAAAATGCATTAGTTACCTTTCTATTGTTCTGATTGAACATTGTGACCAAGGCAACTTAGGGAGGAAAGTGTCTATTTGGGACTTGTTTCAAGAGCCTTTTTTTTTTTTTTTTTTTAATTATTGTATTTCTGATTGAATTTCATTGGTTTCCGGCAAACATCCCCTTCCTCCCCCCCTTCCTTATGGGTGTTCCCCCCAACCCCCTCCCCATTGCCGCCCCTCCCCCACCAGTCTAGTTCAAGGTTCAGTCTAGGACTTGGGACTTATTTTGCAAGAGGGTCAGTCCATGTATAGTCTTTCAAACCGTGGCTTGGTCCTGAGACCTCCTTGGCATTGTTGCATATGGGGTTTCAAGCCCTTCAAGCTCTTCAGTTCTTTCTCTGATCCTATATATTCAGATAGTTATTTGAGCATTTTCAAAATGATTAGACCCCTTTGGGGTTGCATATCAGATATCCTATACATCAGATAGCTATATTATGATTCGTAATAGTAGCCAAACTATAGTTCTGAAGTAGCAACGAAAATAATTTTAAGATTGGAGTTGCCACAACACGAGGAACCGTGTTAAGGGTTACAGCACCAGGAAGGCTGAGAACCACTGCTCTAGATCGTCAGAGTCCACAATAGCAGGTGGCAGGCAGCTGCACGTGCACATCTCAAACTGAAAACAGGAGGCAAATACCATGCATGGGAAACTTTGGTGGCTTTTGAAAAGTCAAAGCCTGCCTCCAGTGACACATTTCTTCCAGCAAGGTCTTACCTCCTAAGCCTCCTCAAACGGGACTGTCATCTGAGGACCAAATACACAACATAAACTGTGGGGAATCTTTCAGTGACGTTATCACGCAGTTTCCTCAGGACACTCTCTGCCTCCCTGGAGTGATGGAGCCTGCCCTGGCACCTCCTCTCTGGGGAGGAGAGAGCTGTTTATTTTTTTTCTGAGATGGAAAAACCTTATTATATAGCACTGGTTGGTTTGGAACCCAAATCTACCTGGCCCTCTGCCTCTCCAGTGTTGTGATTAAAGTTGTGGGCCACTACCCCTGGCCTTTGTGGACTTTTGTGGCCTGATACAAATTGCTGTGGAACACCATGAAGGATGACATCTAAATCTATTAGGTTGTTTTATTGTGATCCCTTCCCTGCCCGCCCCGCCCCCGCCCCAGTGGTTTAAACAATGGGTCAATGGGTCTGAATTCTCTCCACCTTGGGGAATAACTGTATCCTGCTTGGCTTGTGGCTGGTTTCAGCTGAGCTGGATGGAGAAGCTCTGTGGACTAATACACTTCAGGCTGCCCTGGTGCACACTCAAGGACTCGCAGTGTCTGGGATGGAGACTGTCTGTGAGGGCACAGGGATGCTGTGGGTTGTGAGCATTATACAGGACCAGCAGTTGGTGCTGGTACCAGATTTTCTTCCTCCCCAGTAACAGAGTTCAGCCTACTCAGTTTATAAGAGCCACACATCTCTAAGCTTTCAGAGTGGCAACATGGGAAAAGGTTGTAGAGTTGAGCAGAGCTGGCTGGGCATTTGGGCATCTGGCGCTGGCACTTGGCCACTTGCTTTCTTCATCACCACGAGATAGGTCCCATCATCCTTGTGAGGTGCAGGATAACTGAGTGAGAGTTCATTTCAGCACTCCTGGCCCACAGCAGGCTCCCAGGATCATATTTACATCTGGGCACAGCATTCTGACCATCCAGTTGAGGAGTGTGTGAATACAGAGTGAGAGAGTGTGGCTTGCCTTTGATATAGTATTAGTGACGTGCAGGTTCCTAGCACCACTCCATTTTGTGGAGCCTCCATAGGAAGAGCCTTATCTGTCTTCTTCCCCAGACCTACTCCCAGGGATCCTTCCGGAAATGCACTGGGGGTGGGTTGGGGGAGTGGGCTGTGCTACCAGACACCTCAATGACCTTAAGAGTTGCTTATCCTCAGTTTGCCTACATTTCCAGATCTGTTTGAAAATGTGTGTAGTCCATCTCCCTAGAGGTGGTCAGGGGTTGTTATGAGAAGGGTATGGGTGGGTATTTCTGTCCCCTCCTCCCCTCCTTCTCTCTTTCCATCAGCAAGTTATTTAATTATCACATCACAAAGAACCAAGCAGCAGGGAGCAGACGCCTTCTGTTAAAGTGATTTTGTGTAGCCGCCATCACAGCCATTTGCAGAGGCTCTCCGGGAAGACTTTGAAGTTGCTTTTTAACAGGCTGCACCTGCTTCGCTGTCAGGTGTTGGGTCAGATCTGAATTTCACAAGTCCATTTATTCTGCAGCTCACAGGTAATGTGCTACCAAGAAGCCTATATCTTAAAGGTGAAAATCTCTCTGCTATGTTAAAAATGTCAGTGGGAAGACTAGCAGGTCACATACCACAGCGTTCACGGAATGTCAGATGGTAGGACCCCCAAATGAACTTTCCTTTGTTTCTTGATATCTTTTTGAATTTATATGCTTTAAATAATAATTTTATATTTTCTATGCTTTAAATATATAAGTGCTTTTTATTTTTGGGAAAAAAAACACCCCTTAACCACAAAGCACATGTGATGCTGCTACTTAGTATTATATATAAAAAAATTTAGGGTGTTTAAGAGTGGGTGACTAGTAACCTAAAGGGAGGGTGTGGAAAATTCCAGAAGGCAGGCATGGCAGTGCAGGTATGATCCAGTCAGGATGGGGGCTAGTGAGCTCCAGTGCACATACTTCTCCCAGTCTCTGCTGCTGCTGTGCAGAGCTGTGGGATAGTGTTGGGGTTGCAGGGCCTCCAATGTGAGCTGGGTTTCACGAGTCCCATAGAAGCTTCTGTGGAGAATTAATGAGCTGCTAAAACTTGGCTCCTGCATTTCTTGAGGCTCTGTAACTTCACTCATACTACAGATTCCAAAGATGATCATTGTAGTCCTTGATTACCTCCCTTCCTCCTGGTCCCCCTTCCCCCTCAGCAGGGTTTGTCTATGTAGCTCTGGTTGTCCTGAAACTTGCTATGTAATCCAGGATTGCCTCCAACTTGAGAGACCCATCTACCTCTGCCCCGCGGTTTGTTTAACAATTTAGAAAATGACGTTTGTTTGTTTACTGCGTGTGTCACGTGTTCACGTCTGTGCTTAGGGGTCAGAGGCAGACTTTAGGTATCATTACTTCCCATCTTATGTTTTTGAGACAGGGTTTAGCTTTGGCTAGTGAGCTCATCTTTCAGGCTAGACTGGTCAGGGAACTCTGGGGATCCTCTTGCCTGCCTTATTCAGTACTAGCTTATAGGTATGTGCTGGCAAGCCTGCAGTTTTTTCTTTGTGTTTTCTCTTTTGCACAAATTCTGGGACTCCAAACTCGGGATCTGGTGTCCACACAGAGAGCACTTAACCCCAAGTTAAGGTTCTTAATCATTTGAATTTGTTGATTCTAAAGCATCAGTTGAACAAGTCAGAATGTTCAAAACATTTCCTTTGTTGTCAGACAAATTTTCTTTCTACCTCACGTCAAAGCAGTTCCCTTGTCAGTGGGACTCTCCCTCCCACACATTCCTGAGTTACCTCCTAATAGATAGCTATAACCTGAGTCCCCACCCCTGGACTCTTGGCCCTCTCATTGCAAGTTACTCTTTCTAGAGAATTCAGTTCCTCATTTTAGAGAATAGAGTTCATCGGGTCATTCCCAGCCCACAACCTTCATTTGCTTTCTGTTGCCCTTAGTTAAGTGAAGAGTCAGTAGGTCTCAGACCAACCCGGAGCCATGGACCAACCCCAGGTCATGAATCTGGTTGAAAATGACTGCGAATCATCACATGGCTCCGGGAAGGGGTGGAGGTAGAGTGAGGTGATGGACACGCTGAGGGACTGTGTGCCTTTTCCTCCTCATCTTTGCTCACGTTGCCCCCATCACCGTTGTCCACTCTTGCTCATGCGGATGCTCACTCATCCCAGGCTACTTCCTGAACTGATCATGTGACTCACCTTCCTGAGCCGATCACGTGACTCACCTTCAAACAAACCACAGTGTGCCTGGTGTTCTTCCTCTCACTTTACTAGTATATTAAACAATTTCCCTAGAAACCAGATTCACACGTGGGAGATCCATGAGGGCAAGAGTTTCCTGCCTTGTTCTCTCCCTGATGTCTAGCCTAGTGTCTTGAAACTATTTTTGTTGAATAGGATTGAGTGGTTGGCATTCAAAAGTACTTTTGTGCCAGTGAGATGGCACCAAGTTCAGTCCTGGGACCCACATAACAGAGGGAGTGAGCTAGTTTCCACTAGTTGTTCTTGACCACCACACGCATGTCATTGCATGTTTATATCCACATATGTGCATGAGTACACAAAGGAACCAATGTGAAAATAAAACAATCCCCCCAAAGTGCCTTTAAATATTTTGCATATATATGTGCATATATACAACACACATATACACACACATACATATGTATGTATAATATACATGGGCATACACTTTCCCTGGTGAACATATGGTGTTAGAAGACAATTTTCTAGAGTTGGTTCTTTCCTTTCACAATGGCATGGCTTCCAGGGACTAAACTGAAGCCATCGGGCTTGCATGGCAAGTTCTTTTATCCGCTGAGTCATATCTCTGGGGACCAAAAGTGTCTTTGATGAGTTCTCTAGAACAGATTTGGAGAAATAAAATATTCTTACTTTTTTCTTTATTTATGAAGGATGCAAAGCAAAACTGTGATGTCTGGTGTGGCAGTGCATTGTAAAATGGTGTTTCTTTGCGGCCACCTAAGGTGCTCAGTTAGTTTTAGAATCTTTGTCATTCTCCGACTCAGAGCTTCTTAGGAACAGAGTTTTCAGTTTTGTGAGGAACTGGGCACAAGAAGGAGATGGATACGAAGAAATCCATTGTAGGCCCAATACGGCATCAATTCTTGACTCTTGCACAAATTATCCCTCTCACAGGACTTTGGCTCTCCTTCTGCAAAGTTGTGTAGGCCATGGATGATGGCTGTGACCATCCAGGGCAGTACGGGGCACACAGTGGGCAGGCTGAAAATGCAATCGTGTGCACCCGCTTCCTTAGCCCTAACTCGGGCGGGGCTCAGTGAGAAAAGTGAGGCATCTGTGATGTGTGAGGCATCACAATCGGAGTTCCACTATTCACCCTGCGCAATGGTAAGCGGTGGGATGAATGACAGAAGGGAATGAATGACACTGATTCTGCACTGCACCCAGCAGGCCACTCTTGAGGCAGAATGTGCAGATACTTGATAGATGGGTTCTCTCTACCCCATCATAGTGCCGTGCATGCTGTGGAAGGTTAGTTGGGAATCATGCAGCTGGAGACATCATATGTGTGTACAGAGCTCCAAAATGGTCCTCGTCCTTGCCGCATCTCTGATGGCAGTGGCACAGGAGCAGATCCAACAGTAGTAGCACAGAGGACAAAAGCTAAGATCTAAGATAATAGAATAGTGATGAGCTGCAGAGGGCCTCCCCTATGTCAAGCCTTGGGCAAAGTCCTCACTCCCTTTGCCTTGGTTTGGGGCTCGGTGGGGGTTGACTGATGAAACGTTGAGGACTCGGTGCAGTTGGAGGGCGTCAGACTGTGCGCGCACTAGGCTGATGCAGGCCAGCAAAAGGCATTTCTTCTTATCGGCTTTCGTTATTAGCTCCTGGTTCCCTCTTTCGGGATACTCCTGCTGAAGAAGGAAGGTTTACCAGACAGTGTAAGATTTCAACCACAAGGCTCGGAAAAGCCTCTCTGAATTGGGGGAGGGTTACAATTAACCTCGTAAAGAGTACAGATGAAAGTCTTTCCTATCGTTACACTCAAAGACACTTTAGGCTACTCTTTCCCCAGTGGAATAGTTGCTTTTACGGCTCGTTTTAAAGTTTTATTTCAAAAACAGCCAGCGTCTTAAAGCAGGATGCCGCGTGCTCCCCAGGCCTCCACTTACAATGTGTTTTCGCTTTTCTCAATCCTATAACCGAGTTTCTGGCTGTGATGTGAATTGCTACCCTCGTGTCCCTGCACGCAGAAGGTTTTACCTGTGATTTTTCTGTGCTCGTCACAAGATCTCTCCCAGATTTCCCTGCTACTCTGACTACAGAGTTAGCCTTACTATTTTAGTAAATATTGTTATTGTCAGCTTCTCTTTTTTCATTCAGGGAAACTGAGTCCTGGAAAGTGATAAAGTCCATCCCAACAGGTATTTCTTTTACTATATTCAGAACTTAGCTGCCCTTCAAACTCAGCAAGGGAGTCCATTCCTGGATCAACCACCAGTAGACTAAAGTTTGCTGTGTTGAAGGGAAAATCACAGCAGCTACTCATCACAAGCCCTCTGAAACCCCCAATCACTTTACTCAGGGGGTGAACGGATTCCATTTCATGTGCCTGTTCCAGGTGAGTGGTGGTGGCTGGCTGGGGTGCAATAAAGTCTGTGGTTACTGAGAGAGTCATAGCAGGTGTTCCTCATCATCCTAGGTAGAGGATGCCACCTAAACTTCTAAGCCTGGCACAGTAGAGTCTTCTTGGTCTGGATTGTATTTACCTGCCCAGAACCATTCATCAGCCTTGTACTGCTTGCTCTTACGGTTGCTGTCTGTCACACGAATGTGACTTTGCATTTACCCAGCTTTTCCAAAATATCCTTTGCTTCTTGTTTCTCCAATGCTGCCCTATCCTCTAACACCTGAGTTTTGAACTGCTATTGAAGCCTTCCATCAGTTTTGCCCTCAGCCACACTCCTCTGGTCACTTTCTTTTGACTTGTTCATTGAGTTATTCCCCCATCTCTCTGCACACACACACACACCACACACACACACACATACACACACACACACACACACACACACACCATACACACATATACACCATACACACCCACCCATGAGGTAAGCCCCAGTGGAATAGAGTGTGGGGCTTTGAAGTTGGCTCTGGAGTTATACCTGCCTCTTTTCTTGAGACAGTATAGTCTCAGTCAATTAGGAACCCTAGTTACGATGCGATCAGGCTGTCCAGAGGTTTATGGTAAACCCTTGGCACACGGTACAAGTCCACATGGTAATTTTATCACGAGTTGTTTATTCTCACACCAGTTCTGTGAGGTGGTAAGAACTAATATTTTAAAAAAGTGATGCAAAGGGAGGATCAGATTATTTCCTTAGTGTCGTAGGTCAATAAATGATTGAATTAGAATTTAAACTCATCAGTGTAATTCCAAGGCCAGTGGCTTCCTTTTTACTATACACCAAAACTTTTTTTTTAAAAGATTTATTTATTTATTTATTTATTTATTTATTTATTTATTTATTTATTTAATGTTTGTGAGTACACTGTAGCTGTCTTCAGACACACCAGAAGAGGGCATTGGATGTGAACCACCCTGTAGTTACTGAGAACTGAACTTAAGACCTCTGGAAAAGCAATCAGTGCTCTTAACTGCTGAGCCATCTCTCCAGCCCACATCAAAACTTTCAATCTACAAAGTCGTTGATACAAAACATGGTAGCTGAACAACTTTCAGAGTTTCTAATTATATTTCATTGCCTAGTCACTCCCTAACTCTCCACATATACACATCACACACATTTTTCGGGCATGACGACCTATCTCTTTTTCCTTTTTTCTCTTTTTTCTTTTAAAAAACTTTATTGGTATATCATGTACCCCAATCCTACTCATTTCCTTCTCTTCTTGTAACTACCCTCCACTTTTGCAACCTATCCCCCAACCTATCCCAGTGGAAGTTGTAGTGTGTCACAGTGTGCCCCATGGTGTAGCCCTTTGTCCACATTTCTTAGCTTGCAAATATTCATTGCAGTGAGTCATTGGTCTGGTACGAGGCGTCTGGCTTCTGCTACTCTATCAATACTGGATTCACTGGGACTCCTCTCAGATATCCTGTTGTCGCCCTATGTCATGGAGATCCTATAGCTTTGGCTCTGTAGGACTGACCCTTCATGTACTCCAGCAGTTCATTGATGGGGGTAGATATGGGGTGGGCCAACTCAAAGCCCTGAATCTGGGCCTGAGAGGAATCTGAGCTAGCTGGTCAGCCCACCTGCTCTTCTGCTGTCCTGCCCTGTTCTCCTGAGTGCTGTAGCTGGTGAGGGACATGGCTAATTCTTCCACTCTCATGACCTAGGGCCAGCTTTCACCACAGATGGAGAGGGGTGAGGGAGGGGAGGAGGGCATCTTTTTCAGGGCTGGCTCTTCCAAACTTATGCTCTCAGACAGCTCACCCCCAATCCTCATATTCAGGACCAGCTCTATTGTGCTGCCCAGGTGAGGTACATGGCCCTCTCTCCCAAGTGCTGCTGCTGGTAAGGGGCAGGGCCAACTCTCCTGCTCTCATGACTCCAGGGCACGTGAGGGGGTGGGGGTGGGGGTGGGGGGGACTTATTTCTTAGACATTTAAAACATGGTGACTTATTCCTTTTTTTAAAATTAATTTTTATTTATATGAGTACATTGTAGCTGTCTTCAGACAGCTTCTTCCAGGAGACAGCACCCGATCCCATTACAGATGGTTGTGAGCCACCATGTGGTTTCTGAGATTTGAACTCAGGACCTCTGGAAGAGCAGTCAGTGCTCTTAACCACTGAGCCATCTCTCCAGCCCAGTGACTTATTTCTTAATACTTTAAAAACAAATGTCTCTCTCCTACATTGTCACCACCAACCCTGTCTGGTAGGAATCAGTATAGATACACAATGCACATCACAGATTCCACAGATGTTGTTCTAATAGCATGGTTCTAATTCACTGTTTTTTATTCTTGGCCAAGGTGCACCTATCTTAGCTGGGCACTCGAGTTGCATTGGTTATCATATCTTGTCAGCATCTTTAAACTGAAATCTTTGTCTCATCTTTTATCACGGACTGCTAGACCTTTCTGTAGGGTAATCTTCCACAAGGTCCATCCAATCTTTCCTTGTCATCAGGCTCAGACTTAGCCATTCCTTCTGGGGAGGAAACTGTGGGGATGCTGCTGAGTTCTTAGGCATCAAGTCAAGAGGTGCATGATGGTGACTAACTCATCCCTGGGGATGCTAACCTTGTTCGCCTGGGGTTGGAGCCTGCCAGATTTCTCTCCGGTAAGAGCCTCATTTCCCCCTCATGTTTGAATACTATGGAGACTCCTTTAATATTCCATTAACGTTCTTTACTGTTAGCTTCAGCACTTACCTATGGTCACATGAATCTACCATCGGTGAGAATCCATTCCTGTCATTTCTTTTACACTTACTGGTTGGCGTTTTGTTATAAGGAAGCCCCTTTCCTCTCATTTATGAATGTGTGCACTTATTTCCTTGTGGACACATGGGTCTGTTTTGCTCTGACTTGTCGCCACCATTATTTTAATGTCAATCTGTCTGAACTCCTCCCATGTTCTTCTGACACACATTCATCGTTTATTGTGTGGTCTTTTGACTTTCTGTCACGAGTTATCCCAAGGTTCATCTACCCTACGCTATTCCAAAGACGAATGACCCTTCTAGCGTCTTTGATTCCTGTAAGCGAAGGGTGATATTTAGACACCAACGTTTGCTTGTTATGTTCATTACTTCTTTATATTTTAACCCCCAAAAACCAAACTGGAAAGGAGTGTGGTATTTTGTTTGTTATTGTTCTTAGTCTGAGATCATGGTTGACTGGCTCCGATGCTCGTTGCTTTGGGTGTGAGGCAAGGCAGAACTTCGGTGTGGTAGAAACATGGCAGAGATTGCTGATTACCTCATGGCATGTGGTACACACACACACACACACACACACACACACACACACACACCCCACAGAGAGAGAAAGAGTGTGGGGGAAGGGTCTGGAGACAAGTCTAACATTCAAAGTCATGTTCTCCTACCTCCTATGTTCTGCCACCTCCCAATAATACTGTCAAAATAAGATCCAATAAATTGAGCTGTCAGTAACTAGATCTACCAGCTGGGGCCATGACTGCAACGCATGAGATTTTGGGAGTTAATTTCATTCCAAACCACACCATATGCACAAACATACCTGCACGTATATGTACATATATAAGTTCTGTGGAAAAGAATCATTTTTGTAACTACTACTTTATCAGAGTATGTGTGTGTTCAAATCCACTCAACTCCTACTAATATCTAATCCCTACCCAGTACTTCAGAGTCTCCTCATCTCATGTATAGAAATACCTTCTTAGAGTGAGAAATACAGCTTTTTTAATTTTTCATATATTTACTTATTAGTTTGATGTAGACAGTCCTTCTGACATGTCTTTTCTGTCTTCCAAGAGTGTACCTTCAACCACCTACTGCTTACTCTGTTGACCTTTGAGGTACACTGCTGTTAGTATCTTTTGAATATTGGGCACCGGTGTCAAGAAGGGGAGATGGGCAGTGATAAATACTTTTGTTTATTTATTTTTGAGACAAGATCTTGTACCACCTAGTGTGGCTTTGAATTTCCTATGTAGCTGAATATAGCCTTAAACAGCTGACCCTCTTCGCTCCATCTTCTGAGTGCTGGGATTACGGTTGTCCATCACCATGCCAGTTTTAAATAGTCAGCACTCTACCAGCTGAGCTATGTCTCTACCCCTTGTGGTCATTATCTTTTTATCTGCTTCTAGCACCCAGCACAGTACATGGCCTATCATAGGAACATCTTGGATGCTGTATGAAGGAGTGAATGAGAAAATGAATGAATGAGTGAACAAACTTGTACAATTAGTTTCCATTATTTAATCTATGGAATGTTATATAGGGATTATAAAACATAAGGACATTCTATAGGTTTGTCCAAAGTATTGACTGTATTTGGAGTTCAAATTTTTTTCAAAAGCAAATAGTTTTGAAAGCTCACAGTGGAAAGAGTGTATGGACAATGATGTTTGATCTGTCATATGGGCTGAGTGGAACTCTGATCTACAGCAGTTGACAGGTGATGTAGCTTGGCTTCTTGCATGTATAGCACAAGGCACCTGAAGGAGCCTTTAATAAGAGAGTTAATGATTGAAAGAGCAGAGCACAGCTTGAGCTTTTAACTGCTTCATTCTGTGTGATATTGATGATGGCGTTGTCATTGTCGGTGGTGGTGGTGGTGGTGGTGGTGGTAGTGTGTGTGTGTGTGTGTGTGTGTGTGTGTGTGTGTGTACACTAATACAAAGACAGTGCCCCTGAGAAGCTAGTTCCTGTTCATCTATGTGTTTTCTTAGTTTCAGTTGGCTCAGTGTTCTACAATATCCCTTTTCAACTATTACAGTCCAACAGTAAAAACAGTTACAGTAACGTGCGGCTTTATGGAGACTGCGGAGAACGCACAGCAAGGAGCCAGTGCTTTAGAATGACTGAGTCTTCTCTAACAGTATGCAGGTTTCATGTATAGTTAAAAGTGGTCACCATCCCATGACTTTCCCCTAACTCTTACCATGACAGCTACACGTATGATGTTGGGCAAATAAGTGTCTAATTTGGCTAGTGTCATTTTGAGGATAGCTTTTGCTGGGTAATCATTTAAATTACTTTCTTTTTTTTTAATATTTATTTATTTATTTTTTCATGTATGTGAGTATACTATTGCTGTCTTCGGACAACACCAGAAGAAGGCATCAGATCCCATTACAAATGGTTGTGAGCCACCATGTGGTTGCTGGGATTTGAACTCAGGACCTCTGGAAGAGCAGTCAGTGCTCTTAACCACTGAGCCATCTCTCCAGCCCCATTTAAATTACTTTCTATTACCACTTTTCTTGCCTGTTTTAATTTTTTTTAAATTAAAATTTAATGTTACTTTAGCGGGTATTTCACCTGTATGTGTATATGTGTACTGTGTGTGTATATGTGTACTGTGTGTGTATATGTGTACTGTGTGTGTATATGTGTACTGTGTGTATGCTTGGTGCTCACAGACGCCGGGGGATGATGTAGAACTAGAGTTACAGGTGGTTGTAAGCCACCATGTTGGTTGCTGGGAATTGAATCTGGGTCCTCTGGAAAAGCAGTCAGTGCTCTTAGGCACCGAGCCAATGTCCACCTCCTTCCCTGTTTTCTGTTGGTAACTTTTTGTCACTGTGATGAAATAGCTTAGCAAACAATTTAAGGGAGGAAAGTTTGCTTCATTTTGGCTCTTGGTTTCCAAAGGTTTCAGTCAGTGGTCTTTGGCTCTGTCCAGCCATTCTGTGCCTTTGGTGAGACAGAACCTCTTGTTGTTAAAAGCATGTGGCTTAAGCCACCTCATAAACAGAGTGATTGGCAGATGGGTGACAAGATGTAGCCTCCCAGAATTTGGCCCCAGTGACCTACTTCTTTTTTCCAGTTAGGTCCCACCTATATTTTTTTTCTTTGCTAATTTTTGTTCAGGGGAGATAGAGTAACTTGTAATCTTGGCTGGCTTGGAGCTTGCTACATAACTCAAACTGACCTCAAATTCACAGAGATCCACCTGTCTCTGCCTCCGAGGTGCTGGGATTAAATGTGTGCAGTACCACACCTGGCTAGGTCCCATCTCTCAAAGTTTCCAGGACCTCAAAAGTAGTGCTGTTAGCTGGGACACATGAGCCTTTTTAGGGGTTACTTTCTATTCCAAGACCTAAGACTTGATTCCATAGTTTTCTTTATAATGGGAGGGGAGTGTATTTGTGTTCTGATCCCAGCAAGCAGGGGGCTTGTGGAGATGTTTTTCATTTTTCCCAGGGATTGTTGAGAATCCAAGGCTACTGGCAGTGTTTTATTTATTTTAAAAGGGGAGTATTGCCTTGTGTACAGTCTGTGTTGGAAATGCTTGTGGTATAGATCTTGAAAGAGTTAAGTCTTAGTAGCCAGGATACAGAGATGAGATAAGGGGATGGGGTGGGTAAGGGGAAAAACAGAAGACAGTATGGGCCAAATGATGGGGTTCTGAGGTTCTGTAGAATCTGGGGGACCCTGACTATGGGTCACTTACAGGCTCAGTGGGAATATCCTAAGTTCAGTCTATCATGGATGTCCTTGTGTGTGTCTGCAGTAGACCTGGTTCTACGACAGTCCTTTGTTTGCAGCCTGAGTCTGTATGACTCTCGGCTTCAGACTTCGAGCCTTCTAGTCTAAGCAGATTTTAGTGTAGTGGTAAGGTTAATACAGACAAAAGATTAAGGACGGTGCCAGGTACACAAACAGTGCTCAGTAGCGGTCAATTATTCATGATGTTGTTCTTGAAAGAGAATGAACTTGTTGATGTATAAACTATATTTATGAGCAAAGGGCAAAGAGCTCATGAGAAGTTTCCAACAGGTCTGATAGAAGTAGCGGTGTTTGCCTTTTCAATGATTTGAGATGAAGAAAAGATTAACTCTAAACATCATAGATAGCTGCGAATTTTACTTTTGTGAATCTTTTCATAAAGAAGGTATATATTCTACCAGAAATCAGAAGTAGCACAAACATTCTGTTCTCTCCTAACACCTCTTTATTCTCTAAGACTTTGCCAGCATCTGGAGGATTGACTAAGATATACTCTTTAAATTTTCTGTTATTTTAGAAACCTGAGGGATTTGTCAATTTCCCATTTTAGCTAAAACTAATATAAATACATATATGTAATACATACAAATTGCATATATATTACATATACATATATGATCATTTCCTTGGGCCAAAATCCTGTCCGAATGCGAAGAAAAGCAGAACCTGGTTCTTTTTTTGTTTTTGGTGATTGGTCCCAGTTAGCATAAAGCAGGATCTCTGTAGATAAGTCAGTAGGTTGCCTTTATATTTTATAATGCTATCTTTTAATGAATAAGTGGAACGTATATCTCTGGTAAACACTTATTTCCAGAGGTAATATACTGAGAAGGTACAATCGGAAGGAAGTAACTTGAAAAGATTCCCTTTAGGCAAAATATTTGGAAGAGACAGAGAGAAAATCTTTAATAAGATCAGAGACCATTTTGACATACTGAATTATGACTACATAGCACAGGGAAATAATTTCATTCCATCTGCTCAGCTGTGGTAATAATTAAACTTGAAGTCTAGCCTCCTACTTTTTGGGGGGTGGTGGTAAGTGGTGTCTTATAACAGTGACTTTAATCCCTAAGAATCAGATGCTTCTTTAAAAGTACTTACTTTACTCAAAGGAAATAAATTTAGTGAAATAAGATTATTCCAATCATTGTTAAATTGTTTTTCTTTCAGTTTAATGACATTATGGGAGATTTGGCTCAATTTTTGAAACTCTTTGCAGAGGTAGAGAGGAAAATGATGCTAAGTACTTTTTGATGGCAGCTACAGCAGCTTTGGAAATCTGGCCATCAACAGGATGCTGTGAAGGTTTCAAGGATTGAAGAAAACCGCACTGGAGTCTGGGGACTGTTAAGTTCATGACAGTAACCATTGGCTCATGAGCAGTATAGACATCTCCACTGTTGGAGTTAGCCATTGGCTGGTTGATTGGGAACTTTCTGTCTGCTTGCCTGGGTCTGCCACTTGCTGCTAGGCAGGTGCTCTTTGTGTGTGTGTGTGTGTGTGTGTGTGTGTGTGTGTGTGTGTGTGTGTATGTGTGTGTGCACGCGCATGTGTAGCTGGTCAGAGAAAAGTCACTTGCTGTGTGGAAGAGCTACAGATAATCAGACTGGGCTGGGGGTGTATAGAGAAAGCCATTTCTGTCTGTTGCCTACAGCATGAGACAGAGCCCCTGTTTAGAGATGGAAGGGTATTGAGGATATGACAATGGTGGTCGTGAAGGTACCACCTTTTGGCCAATAGATCCTATGGAGTGTTTGCTAACCTGCTTGAAATCAATAACTTAGATTTAATTCTATTTTATGTTTTATTTAGTGTTTTGCCTGTATGTATGCAAGCACACTGCGTGTGTCCCTGATGTCCATGGAGGCCAGAACAGGGCACTGGATATCCTGTAACTGCCAGTAACATGGTAGAGAGCTGGAAACTTAAGCCATTTTCTATTTAAGAGTAGCAACATTCTTAACAGCTGGGCCATCTCTCTAGCACCACGGTCAGTAACATTGAAGGCACTCACAGATTCCCAGGCCTTTCAGAGACTATGTAGGGTGTCATAATCATGATGGTACCCCAGACAGGGATGCACAGACCCCTAGACCCTTTTTAGGAGAGGATGGTGACAGCTGCCCTTGAAGTAGCACTCTCAGGACTTCTGGGCTCCACTCAAGTTGCTGTAGGTTCGGCTTTGAAACTACAAGCAGAAATAGAAGGTTGTGTCTCCACTGAACTTAGATTCATGTCGGTTGGGGACAGCACCAATGGTGAAGACAGCCTCCGGCCAGTACTTATTTATAAACTCACCCAGAACATTCAGTTACGTCCCTAGACTCAGGACCAGGGGAGGAGGAGAAATCTCATGACCTCCTGCTCGGGGTCATCTGATCTCCATGCTGACAGTGCTGGGTGATCCTAGCCAGTCCCTGTGTAGCCCCAGAGGGCTCCAGAAGTACAATGCTTTGTTCTTTAATCAAGATGAGGAAAAGGGCCCATGAGGCGGGAGAAATTATCAAGCAAATGCATGCAGAGCGGTTGCCAGAGATTAACATGGTGTTTAGCGCAACGGTTATCTTTTTACCTGAATTAATTATATGAGACACTTAACATGTTGACACAGCAAGCCAAACATCTGGGGTTTTATGTATGGTGGCACTAATTCAACTCTTTGCTCTCCCTGCTTTCCAAGTAAGTCCCCAATCATCAGGTCCTATTCATTGGTAAGGTGGAGACCACATATCCCAAACTCTGTTTAGTGCTCACACAGGAGGGCATCATATTCTGAGAAACCCCCTTGAACTTTCCTGAGAGTGGCACTGGGTAGGATGAAAGGGGTGTAGAGGCATCAGCTAGATGTCATTGATTCTGTTTCGTGGCTGACTGTTCTATAATACTGATTATGACGCTAACCCTCTTGGCCTGGCCTCTGTAACTGGGGTATCGGTGGCTGTGGCAGTGTATGCATGTGTATCTGTCAAGCTTTGATGCCCAACTCTCAGAATTACACAAAGAACGAGACGAAAATGGCATAGCAAAACTGTAGGAACTGGGAATGTTTTAAAAATTGTCGTTTGAAAATATTGATATACTCGTGTTCCAGCTATCAGCTTAGTTAGCTGGCTATTTAGTTGTAAACAAGACACCTTTCCATTTAGTGGGAACCTAGTCTGGGGGGACATTCACTTTTCTAGGGTTTATTTTTACTTTGGTTTATGTGTATGTGTGTGTGTGTGTGTGTGTGTGTGTGTGTGTGTGTGTGTGTGTGTGTGTGCCTGTTTGTGTGAGTTATCAGCCACACACGCACAGGAGTCTGCTCCTTAGCACGGAGTCCTCTCTACAGCCCCATAAGCAACAGTTTTCAATATTATGGGACTAACGTTCTGACGAGAGTAATCTCAGGTATCAAGGTGTCATGCTTAGTGGTGAGTCGGCCTGCCTAGCAGAGTCTTTTGTTTTCAAATAGGGAGTCAAAGAGGCCTGGGAGGGTATTCGTGGTGCCCGAAGGAGAGTCTTGAAAAGATGTGTTTGCCATAGCTGTAGGGTTTTCCCAGCTTTCACAGGGTCCTGAGGTTCTTGGGAAGACAGTAAAACTCAGTCAAGTATGTAGGCTTGCTGCTTTTTGGCTGGAGGACACTGACAGACCATGTGGGAACAAGCCCAGCGCAGCTGACGGCACCTTCAGAGTGTGAGAAACAGGCTTCCTCTGGCTGTTGGCTCTGCACTTATCATCAGTTTAAATCAAGGGCCTGTTTTGTCCCAGGTGGTTGGACCAAAGCCCTATTGGCCTCGAGGGAAGCACTTGCTTAAGCAGATACACTCTTGTTTGTGTAGGCGCAACCTCTCAGGGATCTGTTCTAATTTTTCCCTTAATTTGGAAGAATTTAAGTCTGCAAAGCAGTGAAAACAGAGGGACAGGCCCCCCCACCCCCAAATCCAGTTCCTGAGCATAGACCGTGATGAGAGCCTGGCTACATTTGGTCCATCCATCAATTCCAGGGCATCCTGTCACATCACCACTGCACCTCTTGTCATGCATCAGTAAAAGAACAGTTTCATACACAGTCACAATCATATCTACAAATCCAGGGATTGAAGAAACATTTTTTTTTTGCCTCTTCCTCCTAAACCCCACTGCTCTATCAGAAATTGCAAACATACAGCAAAACCAAAAGGATTCGAAAATGAACAACTCCCAAATTGACAGGTCTCTCCTGCTCACCCCGTCCTTCATTCCACCAATCTATCGTTTCAGGGATTTGCAAGTAAATCAGGGAGATCAGTAAATCTCTCCTCTGAGTGGTTGGGCATTAATTTCAAAACCTGGAGCACAACAGCTGCTTGCTTCTCCCCTTTGAAGTAAACTGCGCTGAGGTGTGCATGCCCTCAGGCGTGTGTGTTGAGTTTTGACTAATTCAGGTGTCTAACTAACCTCAGTTCCTCTCTAGATGAAAGCCACTGCCAGCGCTCTGAGAGGGCCTGTGCACCTCTTCCTCGGCCTTCCTTTCTCTCCCTGGGGTAATTACTGATTTGATTGATTTGATTTTTTTCCACTGAAGATTGATGGGGTCCTTCTATCTGGCTTGCCCCCTCTCCTTTCAGACTCTCTAACTCATTCACCTCCTCTCCTTTCAGATTCTCTCTAACCTCATTCACCCCCCTTTCTTGCGAGCTCTTTGCACTCCATGCTCTCCTGTTGATTATTTTTGCTCATCAAAGAATATCTACCTGCTCTTGATTTCCTTTACAAACCACTGTTCTGGGATGAGCATGGCTTAGTCAACATTTCTTGTGGCCCTTCTCAGTGATTTTTTTTTTTTGAGCTTGTTGCTTTTGCTGCTTGATATTTTTATTTTTAAACATATCTACTCTTTGTGAAATTTACATCTGTACAATGTATTTTGATCACAGTCATCCCCAAGTCCTTCTACACCTCCCAACTCCATGTCCTCTTTTCTTCCCTTCTTTTTAAAGACTAAGCTACAGTGTCCAACAAGCCTCATTTTCTCATTCTTAAGCATGGTATTCTCTATGAAGTTTTGTTTTTAATCCCTTTCCTTCTTGGCAACTTCATCTGTGTTTTATGGCTCCGTTGTCAGTCCAGATGTCTTCCAAATTTGTTATTCCTTCAAGTCCTCATGTCAGCAGCCTGAGGACATTTCTGCCAGGATTTTCTTGCCTTTTCTCCCCTTTCATTTGGTGCCCTCAACAGACATGGCTGAAAAATCAGGTGTTCTTTGTCCGAAAACTTGGGGTGAACTCAGAACCTTTTGACTGGGCACAAATCAGGTAGTGGCCTCTGCTAGTTGGTACATCATTCGCACCTCTGTATTGCTTTTCTATTGATGTGGCAAAGCACTGTGACTAAGTCACCTTAAAGAAAAAAGCTTATTTTGGCTTATTGTTCCTGAGGGATAAAGACTCCTTCTTGTCATGGAGCTACAGCAGCAAGCAGCAGGTGTGGCATTTGGAGCAGCAAGTTGAGAGCTCACATCCTCAGTGGCAAGTACAGAGAGAGAGAGAAAGAAAGAGAGAGAGAGAGAGAGAGAGAGAGAGAGAGAGAGAGAGAGAGAGAGAGAACTGGTGTGTATAAGATTTTGAACCCTCAAAGCCCACTCTCAGTGATGTATGTCCTCTCTAGCATTGCCAGAATAATCTTCTCTTTCTGGGTCCAGTCTATTGCTGTCTGCATAGGTAAAGGGCTATCCACTGGAACATGGACAACCCTACAAACAGCCATACTCCTGAAGAGACCCATTCTTTCTTCCCTAGTAACTATCAACTGCCAATAACTCCTTAGTTAGGGGTGGGGCCTTGGTGAGTCCGCCTCTATCCATGCTGCAATGTTGATGGGCTTAATCTTGTGCAGATCTTGTGTATGAACCACAGCATCTGTAATCTCATGTATAATATAGCCACATGTTTCATAGCCTACCTTTCCATCCTCTTTCCCCTCTATTCTGTCTGTCCCTTCTTCTGTGATATTCCCTGAGCATGATGGTGGTGGTAGTTGTGGGGTGATTTAGATCTCCTTTCTGTCTAAGCACTCAGTAGCCACATATATTCAGCACTTTGACCCGTTACCAGTCTCTGTGTTAACTGCTGTGCATTTCAAAATGGAGCTTCTGTGACCAAGGTTGAGAGCAGCACAAATCTATTTGTATGAAAATAAATATTTAGTAGGCAGTTGGTGACCTGTAAAACAGAAGTAGGCTTCTTTCTGGGGCTTATAACTTCCCTATGGAAGTTATGGGCTTTGACCAGGTTACACTACTAAGCACTAATTCCTTCTTCTAGAACAGGCCTCGTATCCAATCACGAGGCAGTTTGTTATCTCCCTAATGGTCCGATTATCTTGATTGGCAGGTTGCTTGATTGGTAGGATTTACTGCTGTGTATGACTACTGAAGTCTTTTCTGCCCTAGCAGATTGCACCTCCCAGCACTATCAAAACTAGTCAGCAGGGAGAAGTTTTCAGGTCAGTTGTACGTTGCTTTTTCTAGGTTCTGCAACCAAAGTGTGTCTTCAGCAATAGGACCGTATCATCTAGTTATGGATGTCAACCAAGAGCAAGGGCAGGAGTTCATACTGTGTTGGGAGCCTTTGAGACCCCAACCACCTTTGACCAATAGCTCATAGGGAGGCATCCTATGCCTGGTACTGGGATTTTTTAATAACTCATGTATGCTCAGACCAGCACTATCCACCCACACAGGATATCTCTGTTTAAATGCCTTCTTTTTAGAAACACGAGTATTTTTCCCCTTGTAATGTTTCTTTATTAGGGGAAAATTCTACCACATTTCACCTTTTCTGTCAAAAAACAGAAACAAAAACAACAAAACAAACAACAAAACCCCCAAACTAACAACAAAACAACCTTTTCTCTCAAATATAAATTGAGCATAACTATTAAAACAGGCTTATAATTCCATATCTGTTATGTCCTGGTTTAGCTTGTATCTTATCCGAAAACTCTCATCTCAAATATGCTCTCTCAATGCCGAATGGCCTGGATTGGCTGTGAGACTATAACTAGTCTTCCACCCCATCAGAAACCTGAGAATAGATAATATTATCTGAAAATATTGGAAGCCTGACACAGCTTCCAGAGGTGAGGCAGATTGTAGAGACAGCTGCCTACCTGTACAGCCCCTGTATGCCAGCCAGTTGGAGCATCAGTCTTCAGCCTTCTGGCCCAGGATCATCTGAGACACCTTTGAAACGGGAAATATTAAGGACTAGCTTATTCTGTCGCAGCAGAACTAAGCTGTCCTATCCTGTAACTTGTGTCTTCTCATGAACAGTACAGGTCTGTAGAAGAAACGAGCGATTTCTGCTCCGTGGCCACCTTGTCACAATGTCCTGGAGGTAGAGATGCTCAGTTTTTTTCTTTGAATCCATGAATGGGGAGCTGTCAGGAGCAGATGTGTCTCAACAACAAATGAATAAATGACATTAAGTGTCACATTCTGTGGATTTCTGACGTTTTTGAAAACTATGTAAAGTATTCTGGACTGTTGTCTGTTAACTACTCTCAGCTATTTCTAAATAAAATATCTTGCAAACACTGTAGCAATTAACTCAGAGCCAAGAATTTGCTACCTGGCCCTTAATCATTTCAGATCAGTTTGTAATGGCATTTATAGAAGGACTGGATCTAAGCTGCTCTGTAATTTTAAAATTTTTGTATCAATAGAAAAAAATTTATACCAATGAAAACCTTATTGAAATAAACTCTCTACCAATGTAAGAAATTAAAACCTCAACTTTGTATCAATATAAGGGTTTCTACCAAATGATATTATGGCTACACAATTTTAGCTATATCTTCCCTGTGAAATTCTGATCATTCCTAAATTCCCTAGTAAGACAACCTTAGAATAACTACCTCTAGCCTCCAAGCCCAGGGAACTGGGATGACGACTCTTCATAACTTCTTCCTGCTGACTATGGGCATTGAGATAGCTTGAGGGGGCGGAGGGTAGGGAAAATGAGGAAGTTGGTTGTCCTTAAGAGGGCCACACCAATGATTATTGTAGTCTCTGATGTCTGTCCTGACTGGATCCGATTGAAAGTCGCTGAGATCAGGAGTTCAAGCAGGTCAGTTCAGCATGTCTGCCGAAGAAACTCACCAAAGCTGTACATTTCTGTACAATCTCAAAACAAAATTTTAGTATCATCAGGATATATGAATGGATTGTATATTAGGGTGCTCACACTAGTTAGGATAAAATTTTGCTCCAAACGTAAGTCTTCATTCATGCCACGTGAGGGAGGGCACAAAGAATTTTTTTGAATCTATTTCTTCAAGGGGGTCTGCCTCTATCAAATCTGATCCACTTAACTCTGGAAGGTCTGTAGACACTAATCACCTTTTTTAAAAATGCAAAGACAAAACCTTCCCCCCAAATCAGCACATTCTTCAGTGGGCAACCAGGAGAACTTGTAGCTTGCCCTCTCTTCCAGAGAAATAATAAACAGCTACAAAACTCCTAGCCATACTCATTTTGATAATAAAAACAATTCAAAACAAATGAAGTAAACAGAAAAAACACTGTATGAGCCTATTCTTAGGCCTGGTCTAATTTGTCCTGCTAGGATATTAACACAAAATTCTTATGGAGCCCACGAACAAAGAATATGTTATCCTGCAGACTATATTATACCATCTATCTATTATGCTCTCTGTCCGGAGCTGCGTGCTTCTATTTTATTAATACCTGTTCATAGCAGACAGTTACCACTGCTCCCTCCTTGGAGTCAGTGAGTACATTTTTTTCCCTTTACGAGTTCTGAAATGTGGATGAAATTCTCCACAGACAAAATCTGTATATTAATCTATGCTAAAAGCAAATAAACCAGCCTTTGAATTAAATCATACTCCAATCAACACCTGCCCAAAGAAGCAGGCAGTTTCCACTCTCTGGCTCTCTGTGACAGAGCAGCCTGTATTTAGCAGAGGACCTCAAAGCCTGCAGGGGTAATCTGTCCATTTTCTTTGTTTCAAGGTTCCTGTGCCTGAGCCATTCCTGTGACTCATCTCTGCACTACTCACTAAATAAAGTCTAACCAAATTTTTAACTCAGGCTAAGAATCTTAAATTTCCAGTGGATTCTTGCTTCACATGTTGGATGGCCACCTGTTGTGTGAAATATTAAAAAAAAAAAAAAAGCATCCCACACTTATGCCAGCTAGACACAGGCAGGCCGGCCCGTTCTCAGCCTGGCAGACTCTCTGACCCCGAGCTCTGAAATCTCTCTCTCCTCCTGGCTCACTAAGTTCCCATGGTTGGCTGTTGTCACGCATGCCCCAAGCTTCCAAATTCCTGTGGCTGGCTGGGCTGCACGCTTGCACACCACGCTCTGCAGCCGTACCTTTCTCTGGAACCCAGTTGAGTCACTGCGTGGAGGAAAACACCACACAATCTTAGTTTAGAATCATCAGGTAACACAATCGCTGGGCGTAGAACCTAGCATCCTAATTTTGTAAACTAATCTGTGTTAAAAATCCTCTGGTGGTGGATCGGCAGATCGGCCACTTGAGCCGACAGCCTCCGGCTACCTACATTCTGTCTGCCTCCCTTGCTCTCTGCCAAAACTTAAGTATTTTAATTGGCTTATAAACAATGGGTCTTTAGTAAGAGCCTAAGTTTTTCTGTAAATCCTTAGTTTTTCAACATTGTATCATATCTTTTAGCTAACCCTCCATCCCCATTCCTGCTTAAACTCTTAATTCCTAGGGTTTCTTCTCTCTACTTTCCTATCACATGTATTGTGTCTCATCATCCACTTAAGACCTCTTCCCTTCCACCTCTTATGGCTTTTCTAGCTTTCTTGTTAGCTTCCTGAGCTCTACAGGTACTCTAGAGAAGACATATATACATCTCAGTTTGAAGATAGAATCCACATGAAAGTGATTGTATGTGACGGTTTTCTCTCCGAGCCTGACACTTCATTTCATATACAGCTTCTAGGATCTACCATTTTCCTGCAGATTTCATGGTTTGATTTTTTTTATAGCTGAATAAAATTTCACTGTCTATGTACCACATTTTCATTATCCACGCATGAATTGCTGAACATGTGGCCCAGTTGTTGACTAGGTATGAATGGAGCCTCAGTGAACGTGGATGTGTTGGTATCTCTGTTATGGGATTTGGGTATGCTACAGGGGTATGGCTGAGTTAGACAGTAGCTCTGTTTTTATTTTTTGAGATATTTGCAAATCTAACAAAATTGAGATTTTGAGAGTGGTAGTGTTTCAGTTTATACTTCCCCCAGTAGTGCATTGAGGTTCCTTTTTCTCCACCTCCTCTCCAGCATTAGCTGTCATTTGTTTCCTTGACAATAGCCATTCTGACTGAGTTGAAATCTCCAAGTAGTTTTAATCTGCCTTCCTATGATGGCCAATGCTGTTGATTATTTTGTTTTTAACATTTATTTATTTATTCTATGTGTACGAGTGCTCTGTTTTCACGCACACCAGAAGAGGGAATCAGATTCCATTACAGACAGTTGTGAGCTGCCATGTGGTTGCTGGGGCTTGCGTCCAGGATCTTTGGAAGAGCAGTCGGTGCTCTTACCTGCTGAGCCAACTCTCCAGCCCAGATATTGAACACTTTTAAAAAATGCTTACTGAGGGCTATTGAAATTTCTCAGCAGGTATAACGACCCGAGTTCAATCTACAGGACTCACAAGGTGGAGGAAGGGAACCAACTCCAGAAAGTTATCCTCTGGTAACTTTCCCATATCCAGTCTCCTGTTAATATATCTTGTCACTCCTGTCCTATACTACTGGTCCCTTCCTTCCATCAAAGACTTGTCCTTCTATTGCAAATTGTTGCTAACTTTTTCATTAGGTAATCTTTAAGGTTATGTGTTTTCCAACATATGCAACGGTTCTGATGTGTTCTTTGGTACCCAGGACATGGTCCCCTGAAGGCTTAACTACAACTAAAGTGTACCAGTTTATAACCCCTGAACCTCCATTGTGATATGGATGGAGTATTCACAAGAGTTATTTGTACTTTTTGTGCTTAAAAAACTATAGGCAAGGTAAGAGTAGGTAGTAGGAGGAATATTGTCTAAAGATTGCCATGAGGCACATGTATGTATGTTCAAAAGTTGTCTTATTTTTTGTTGAATGATCAAGCCGTAAATGAGACATCTTTATCGCCTCCTCCAAAGCTAAGGGAACACAATGGAAGAGGAGGAAGAAAGAATATGAGAGGTGGAGTGTGGAGCAGAGTACAGTCTAGCAGTGTATTTCAGGCATGGTACAATGGTTGCACTCTTGAACTCAAAGCAATTGTGATATGCTGTTTTAAAATGATATCTCAAACATTTGATTTAACAAATGAAGACTTGGGAGTCAGACACGGTGGTAAAAGCCTGCTAGATCAGAGAGGTAGAGAAAGGAACCAGGTGACCTCCCTACTCTACCAATGTCCCAGAAGTAAACAAAACAAAACAAAACAAAACAAAAAACAAAAAACAAAAAAACCTCTTTTTCTTCCCCACACTGTCTTACCTACCCTTGAACTCAAAAAGCCTACTTTCTCTTTCCTGGGTTTTTAAATGTTCACTCCCTGACAAATGGTTGCTTGCTCTGCCTCTTGATTTTATTTAGCTCTTTTTAACAGAAAGCTCTTGGATTAAATTTTTGTGCTGGGACTGAGCTACACCACAACAAGAAACAGGTTTTCCAGTTCAAAATCTTGGGATTCACAATGTGATCAAATATCCTGCAACAGTGATACCTGCACAAGATCCACACAAGACTAGGCCTGTCAATGTTTTATCATGGAAGGAGGAGAAGCTCTTGGGGTGCCACCCTTCCCTGAGGATCTATAGATCTAGTTGTCGTTGAGAAAGAGAAGGGTGTTTTCTTTAGTGGTGTAACTGTTGGTAAAAATGCATCTGTAAATAACCATTCAGTTTTGTTCCTATAAGCAACCCGAATGAAACTCATGTTTTACACACACACACATACACACACACACACACACACACACACACACACACACAGAAGTAGAAGGGAACTCAATGGGATGAAGAAGGGAATTAGTGGGAGTGAAAAGGGGACAAAGTAGGTTAATTGAGGGTAAAGATGGTCAAATACATTATTTTTATATATCTATCAGCATGAACACATCACGATACATGATTAATATATGCTAATAAAAATGTAAAATGTATCTGTTTTGGAGTCTGTAAAACCATTTCACTTGACTTTGGGTATGTTATAAAGATAAGAAAAAGAAGAGATCTCTGCTTATAAACTGCTGCTGATGGATTGATTGACATACCTTTTGGGTAGTGTTGGCTCTGTCATTGGGCCTGGATTTCTGGAACTATAAAGAGAGAAAACATTTTGTTCCAGAGACATGGACTCTCATCTGGAGATCCTACCTTTAGTGTCTCAGTTTCTGTTCTCCAGCCACCCTAGAATCATTTGAAGCTATCATATGAGTGGTAACTGTTAAGGCTTGAAGTTTGGAAATCCTTGTCCCCACCACACTGAGAATACATTTCCTGCAGCAAGTGTTGGGTTCCTCCTCCCCTCCCTTCCCCCCTTCTTCCCCAGCAGCTGTGATAGCTCACAAGCTTCCGTCTACTGGGAAAAAGGAAAAACAGACTGCAAATCCTTTAAGAGCTTGAACTTTGGATAGAAAGTTCTGAATTGGATAGAAAGTGGAAGCCAGTTGTGTAGGAGGTGACACAGGGCTGTGAGGGAGGCTGTTGCTGGCCAGCTGTGTGACCCCAGGCGGGGATGCAATGTCTTTGAGTCTTAGCATCTACATCTGCATAGCGAAGCAGAGAGACTGGCTGATCTCCAGGGCCCTCCGTGATCCCGCAGTCTGTATTCTTTTCTGTAACGATGATTACTTTAATGCCAGTCTTCTGTTTACAAAGCAAAGGAAGTCCCAGAGTTTTCAAGAGCATTTGGAGTTGTACCTACTTGGTATGTGCTGGGATATTTTCTCTGTCAATGAAAGACTGAGTATAGCTGAAGGGAACTTGGATGGACAGGTCAAAGATTTGCCTGTGAACGGACTGCCCTTTGGGCTATCTGAGAAGTGAGGCACAGAGTTAGTAGCTGCAAACATATACCTTATTAATTCATATGGCATATGGCTGTACTTAAGAGCAGTGTGGTTACATCACCTTCCAGCCTTATGAACTTGTGTAAGACGGCGTCTCCTAAGCCTCATTTTCCATGTTTGCTAAATGGGGCTTAAAAAGAAATGCCTCCCTCACAGTGTGAAGATTATCTGTGAAAAAGGAAAACTGTTTGCTGTGGTGCACAACAACTGCATAATACACAAAGCCTATTAAAGATAGAGTCTTGTCAGCCATGTTTTACTATGAAAATTAATGATAATAATAATTGTGCCAAGCATCATAGGAGATAACGGTCCTGAAAGAACGCTTGTCCGGTCGGGTGAGGATGATCAATTTTTATTTTCTTCAAAGTTTTTCTTTTCTGAGCACTACAGTTACATTTCCACCTTTTCTCTCCTCACTTCCACTCTTCTCGTGTTTTCTCCTTAAACTTTATGACATCCCATTTTGTAATTATTATTGTTATATGCTTAGGCATGTACTCCCTCCCACTACTGACCATTAAATATTATTTTTATGCCTATGTATTTAGGCTGATTATTTGCAATTGGATACTTCTCAGAGGGGTTGTCCATGGAGAAGACCTTTCTACCTATGTATAGCTCTTTGTCTGGAGGGGAGGGCTTGTGAAATTTCCCCTATGTGAATTGTTACGATGACTGGTGGTGTCATTATGTAAGTCTCATTTAGTCTCCCATACTATTTAGATTTCATGGGCACAGCATTGCTTGTCATCTCTAGAAGACTTTCTAGCAACAGGCATTTTGGTCCTCGGGCACTTACAATCTTTCTGTTCCTTCTTTTGCAATGTGTCTTGAGCTAGGCATGGAGGTTGTATTGTAGTTATAACAACTAGGGTAGGTTTTCTTCAGTCATGGGTAGTGGGCCTAAGACCAATTAAACAGCTATTCATTACCCCCTTCCCCCACTACTATACTATTGTGGGTATTTGGCTGGGCCAGTCATATTGTGGTTTATAGGGTATATTTAATTATATATTTCACAATAACCAATAGAGGGGATTTTGAATGTACTTAGTACAAAGAAATGTTTGAGTGTAGACATTTCTGTCAGTTTGATTTGTTCACAGTATATTATACACATTGTACTGAGATAGTCTGTAACCCACAAAATATGTACACTTGTTATAGCAATGAAAAATAGAAAATGGTGAGAAATTAAGATGGCAAAAATGAAAAAGAGGTGTACTATTCAGTGTCTGAGCAGAGGAGTGTGAGAGTCAGTGACAGTGTCCGGTGGGTTCATCAATAACCCTAAGGAGAGCTGGGGGTAGACAGGTTAGTAAGATGTTCTGTGGGTAAAAGGTACTGCTGTGAAAGCCTGGCCACCTGAGTTTGATCCCTGGAACCCCCATCAACACAGGGGAGATCAGACTCTGTAAGTTGTTCGTTGAACTCCACACAATGCTGTGACTTCCTTCTTCCCCCAAAACATATAATTAAAGTATTTAGATGTGATGTCATGTAGGATGGACCTTTGGAAGGGGGGAAGCATTGTGTATATGTGGAGGTCCAGGAGAAGAGCAAATGGAGAGAGTGATACAGGCTCGTCAAGTAGAAGCTCAAAGCTGTAGGTTGAGATAAATTGTGGGAGAACTTCATTTTCATGTTTTTTAATATTTCTGATTATGCCACATGAAAGCATTTTAGAGGACTGAGGATACAAACTGCAAGTTAGAAAACAAAATTTTGCTTTTTGAGACAGGTTTAATGTAGCCACAAACTTACGTTGTAGATAAAGCTGGCCTTGGACTTATCTTCCTCCTTTTACCTCCCAAGTGCTGAGAACATGGGCATGCACCATCAGGCATGGTTTACAAATATTTGTAAGCATCTGTGCCCAGCCACATTTATAGTAAACACTGAGCACCTATGTGCCGGCCTCTCCTTTGAACCTTCAGATTCTAGACCTGTGTTTTCTACTATAAAAGCTGCTATCACATGGGGCTGCTGAGCACTTGAAATGTGGCTAGTCTAAACTGAGATACACTATAAATGTACAATAAATGTTGGATTTTGAAGAGTGTAAAATAAAATAGCACAATAATTTTTATACTGATGGTTTGTTGAAAGATTTTGGGAAAAACTGAGTAAGTAAAGCTTAACTTGCTTCTTTATACCACTTTAATGTGACCGACAGACTTAAGGTGACATATGTGGTTTGTATTTTATTTCTATTGAATGACATTATTCAAGGAAACCATTCTAACTCCTGTTATCCATTGTAGGGTAACCTGAGTCACAGATGGCTTGAGCCAGATGCATGCTGGGGGAGTGCCTTATGTCAGGACCTGCACTGTATCCACAGCTGGGTTGTGTCCATTATTCTGAGCTGCAATATTGTTATCTGCGTATGAGTCATTGGGTTGGATATTTTTCATACCCCTCTCAGTTTTAAAGTTCTGACTCTAGTTTGGAGCCAGTGTTCAGAGTCAGCTATTATTAACTTTCTTGTGACTTTCATCAAGTCTCTACTACACCCTGTCCCAGGTGTCAGAGTAAGCTAGGATTGTTTCTTTTTCTCTTTCAAGTGGAAAGACTTTAGAGAGTTCTGCTGAATTAATACCCCCTTTTCCCTCTAGGTTTTACCCCCATCGTTTGCTACATCTGGGCTCTTGTGAGTAGGCACCAGAGCAAGGTGGCCAAGGCAGCTGTTAATGACACAAGTGCTCCAAATGAGAAGGGTTTTCAGGAATTTGGTTCACGGTCACCAAACCTATTTTCAAATGTTCCAGAAATGGTGGTCTACAAATGTGCTTAGAAACCACAAAAGCAAGAATCCAAATCTTTTGAATAATTAGGCTATAGATGGAGCACAGGAGTCATTTTTTCCCTGGGGACTTGTAAATAGCTATTGTTTTCAAGTGCATGTATGCCTTCAGTGTCTGTCAGTCTGCCTGCCTGTCCATCTGTCTCTCTGTCCGTCCATCTGTCTGTGTTGATGTGGGTACTCTTGGAGGCCAGGAAAATGGTATCAGATCTCCTGGACTTAAAAGTGATTGTGAGAGTTCCCTGCACCCAAATCCTGTGGGGGAAGAGAGCTGACCACCCAGGAGTGCAGACATCCTGAGACTGCAGGACAGACTGCCACTTCTGCACACCTCTGCCCACATCCCCAGTCCAAGCAGAAACTGCACAGTGCCTCTGGATACAGGGATGTAGAAACAAACAGCTGCTAGAACCCATGGTTCTGGTCTGTACCCAGGACTGAACTGAACTGGCCAAACAGCTCCCTGCACCCAAATCCCATCGGGGAGAGAGCTGGACCTTCAGAAGTGTGGACACTCCTGAGAAGTCAGAGGAGACTACCCTCTGCCCAATTCCAAGAGGAAATCACCTAGTGCCAATTGTGCCCTCTGGGTGCAAGGACCTAGGAGCAATCAGGGGCAGGACACTTTGATTCCTGCCCATACCTAGAGCTGAAAGACAGTCTTTAGGAACACCTACACACCTGAAATCAGAGCACCTGTTCTCAGAAAAGGCTGAAAGAAAACAGGAAAACAGTTCTACAGGCATTCTGACACAGATGCCTATAGCAGGGTCAAGTCACTCTCAGAAACAGCAAGACAAGCAAATACCAGAGATAACCCAATGACTAGAGGCAAGCGCAGGAAGCTAAGTAACAGAAACTAAGACTACTTGGCATCATCAGAGCCCAGTTCTCCCAGCAAAGAAAATACTGGATGTCCAAACACCAGAAAAACAAGATTTAGATTTAAAATCACATTTTTTGATAATGATGGAGAACTTTAAAAAAGACATAAAGAACTCCCTTAGAGAAATGCAGGAAAACACAAATAAACAAGTAGAAGCCCTTAGAGAGGAGACACAAAAATCCCTGAAAGAATTATAGGAAAACACAACCAAACAGGTGAAGGAATTGAAAATGGAAATAGAAATAGTAAAGAAAGCACAAAGGGAGACAACCCTGGATACAGAAAACCTAAGGAAGAGACAAGGAGCCATAGAAACAAGCATCACCAACAGAATACAAGAGATAGAAGAGAGAATCTCAGAGGAAGAAGATACCATAGAAAACATTGACACAACTGTCAAAGATAATGCAAAATGCAGAAAGCTCCTAGCCCAAAACATACAGGAAATCCAGGATACAATGAGAAGGTCAAACCTAAGGATAATAGGTATAGAAGAGAGTGGCCCAACTTAAAGGGCCAGTAAACATATTCAACAAAATTATAGAAAAAACTTCCTTAACCTAAAGAAACATATTCCTATAAATATACAAGAAGCCTACAGAACTCCAAATAGATAGGACCAGAAAAGTAATTCCTCCCGTCACATAATAGTCAAAACATCGAAATGCACAAAACAAAGAATATTAAAAGCAGTAAGGGAAAAAGGTCCAGTGACATATAAAGGCAGACCTATAAGAATTACACCAGACTTCTCACCAGAGACTATGAAAGCCAGAAGATCCTGAACAGATGTCATACAGACCCTAAGAGAACACAAATGCCAGCCCAGGTTACTGTATCCAGCAAAACATAGATGGAGAAACCAAGATATTCCATGACAAAACCAAATTTACACAATATCTTCCTATAAATCCAGCCCTACAAAGGATAATAGATGGAAAACTGCAACACAAGGAGAGAAACTACACCATACAGAAAGCAAGAATATAATTTCCTTGCAATGAAACCAAAAGAAAGACACACAAACATAATTCCACCTCTAACAACAAAAATAACAGGAAGCGACAATCACTATTCCTTAATATCTCTCGACATCAACTGACTCAATTTCCCAATAAAAAGACATAGACTAACAGACTGGGTATGTAAAGAGGACCCAGCATTTTCCTGCATGCAGGAAACACACCTCAGAGACAAAGACAGACACTACCTTAGAGTAAATGACTAGAAAACAACTTTCCAAGCAAATGGCCTGAAGAAACAGGCTGGAGTCGCCATTCTAATATCAAATAAAGTTGACTTAAATAAAAAGACACACGATCATTTCATTAGATGCTGAGAAAGCATTTGACAAAATTAAACACCCCTTCATGATAAAAGTCCTGGGAAGATCAGGAATTCAAGGCCCATATCTAAACACAGTAAAAGCAATGTACAGCAAACCAGTAGCTAACATTAAATCAAATGGAGAGAAAACTTGAAGCAATCCCACTAAGATCAGGGACTAGACAAGGTTGCCCACTCTCTCCCTACTTATTGAATATAGTACTCGTAGTCCTAGCCAGAGCAATCAGACAATGAAAGGAGGTCAAAGGGATACAAATTGGAAGGGAAGAAATCAAAATATCACTATTTGCAGATGATATGATAATGTACTTAAGTGACCCCAAAAGTTCCACCAGAGAACTACTTAACCTGATAAACAACTTCAGCAAAGTGTTGGGGAATAAAATTAACTCAAACAAATCAGTAGCCTTCCTCTACCCAAAGGATAAACAGACTGAGAAAGAAATTAGGGAAATGACACCCTTCACAATAGTCCCAAATAATATAAAATATCTTGGTGTGACTTTAACCAAGCAAGTGAAAGATCTGTATGATAAGAACTTCAAGACACTGAAGAAAGAAATTGAAGAAGACCTCAGAAGATGGAAAGATCTCCCATGCTCATGGATTGGCAGGATTAATACAGTAAAAATGGCCCTTTTGCCAAACGCGATCTATAGATTCAATGCAATCCCCTTCAAAATTCCTACTCAATTCTTTATAGAGATAGGAAGAGTAATTTGCAAATTCATTTGGAATAACAAAAAACCCAGGATAGTGAAAACTATACTCAACATTAAAAGAACTTTTGGGGGAAGCACCATCCCTGACTTCAAGCAGTATTACAGAGCAATAGTGATAAAAACTGTATGGTATTGGTACAGAGACAGGCAGATAGATCAGTGGAACAGAAATGAAGACCCAGAAATTAACCCACACATCTATGGTCATTTGATCTTTGACAAAGGAGATAAAACCATCCAATGGAAGAAAGATAGCATTTTCAATAAATGGTGCTGGTTCAACTGGAGGTCAGCATGTAGAAGAATGGAAATTGATTCATTCTTACCACATGTACAAAGCTTAAGTCTAAGTGGATCAAGGACCTCCACATCAAACCAGATACACTCAAACTAATAGAAGAAAAAGTGGGGAAATATCTCAAACACATGGGCACTGGAGAAAATTTCCTGAACAAAACACCAATGGCTTATGCTCTAAGATCAAGAAATGACAAATGGAACCTCATAAAACTGCAAATCTTCTGTAAGGCAAAAGATACTGTCATTAGGACAAAATGACAATCAGCAGATTGGGAAAAGATCTTTACCAATCCTACATCTGATAGAGGGCTAATATCCAAAATATACAAAGAACTCAAGAAGTTAGACTCCAGAGAGCCAAATAACCCTATTAAAAATGGGGTACAGAGCTAAACAAAACATTCTCAACTGAGGAATAGCAAATGGCCAAAAAGCACCTAAAGAAATGTTCACATCCTTAGTCTTCAGGGAAATGCAAATCAAAACAATCCTGACATTCTACCTCACACCAGTCAGAATGGCTAAGATAAAAACTCAGGTAACAGCAGATGCTGGTGAGGATGAGGAACACTCCTCCATTGTTGGTGGGATTGCAAGCTGGTACAACCACTCTGGAAATCAGTCTGGAGGTTCTTCAGAAAATTGTACATTGCACTACCTGAGGACCCAGCTATACCCCTCCTGGGTATATACCCAAAAGATGCTCCAACATACAACAAAGACACATGCTCCACTATGTTCATAGCAGCCTTATTTATAATAACCAGAAGGTGGAAATAATCCAGATGACCTTCAACAGAGAAATGAATTAAAAAAATGTGGTACATCTACACAATGGAGTACTACTCAGCTATCAAAAACAATGACTTTATGAAATTCATAGGCAAATGGAATGAAGTAGAAAATATCATCTTGAGTGACATAACCCAATCACAGAAAAACACACTTGGTATGCACTCATTAATAAGTGGATATTAGCCCAAAAGCTGGAACTACCGAAGATGCAATCCACAGACCACAGGAAGCTCAAGAAGAAGGATGACCAAAATATCCATAGGAGGGGATATGGAAGCAACGTTTAGAGCAGCGACCAAAGGAACGACCATTCAGAGCCTGTCCCACATGTGGCCCATATATATACAGCCACCAAAAGTATTGATGAAGCTAAAAAATGCATGCTGAAAGGGACCGGATATAGACCCTGCTGAGAGACACATCCAGAGCATGTCCAATACAGAGGTCAATACTAGCAGCAAATCACTGAACTGAGAACAGGACCCCCTTGGGAGGAATTAGAGGAAGGATTGAAGAGTTGAAGGAGCTTCCAACCCCATAAGAACAACAATGCCAATCAACCTGATTTTCCAGTTACTAAACCACTACCGAAAGACTATACATGGACTGACCCAGGGCTCCAACTGCATATGTAGCAGAGAATAGCCTTGTTGGCCCACCAGTGGAAGGGGAAGCCCTTGGTCCTGCCAAGGTTGGATCTCCAGTGCAGGGCAATATGGTGGGGTCAGTAAGGGGGACAGATTGGGGAGAATACCCGTATAGGGGAGGGGGAAGGGATGGGGAAGCTTATGGACAGGAAACCGGGAAAGGGAATAATATTTGAAATGTAAGTAAAGAAATATATCTAATAAAAAAAGAAAAGAAGTGATTGTGATCTGCCTGATATGTGTACTGGGTCTTCTTGAAGAGCAGCAAGTGCTCTTAATAACTGTACCATTTCTTCAGCCCCATTTTTCTTTAGTAGTCCTTCCTGCTATACACGTGCCCTTCTTCTGTTTACTATTCAACAATTACTTGAATTTATCAGATGTTAGGCTAGATTCCAGGATAGAGACCTGAGACTTAGTCTTTATCCCGAGAGGCAGGTTGATGATCAAAGACATGGATCCCAGAGTCCTGAGAGATCTCAGACTATGTTATGCTACAGGCCGATGAAGGAGATGAACCGTTTGAGCAAACTTACACCATGAAACATTTATTTTACACTTAAAAAAATGTAAAGATGTGATACATGAGTACTACATTTACAGTATTTCCTACTCGCTCCCTCCCTTTGACTCCTCCCATTTTCCTCTGACTCCCTCTCAGATTTATGGCTACTTGTATTTAATTACCATTGTGACTCACGTACACACACACACACACACACACACACACACACACACACACACACTCTGCTGAATTCATTTACTGTTATTTGTATGTACATGTGTTTAGGGTTGACCAGTTGAGATTGGATAAGCTCTTATGTGGCTCGACCATAGTGGAGACTGATTCTCTCTCAGTTGCCTCTAATTAGCTGAAGCTCCTCATGCATTGGTGGGGCCTTGTGAATTTTCTCTTATCCAAGTTGATATATGAACTGGTGGTGTTGTATGCATGTCATATCTAAGAAACTGTGTTGTTAAGATTTAATGGGTACAGCTTTCCTGCTACATATAGATCTTCTTGGGAGATGTCCCAATTCTCTGGCTTTTACAACCTTTCTTTACCTTAGGGACAATGTTTCCTGATTCTCTGGTGTAGGATTGTGTTGTAGATGTGTTAACTGGGAATGGGTACTCCATAGTCATTTTTTTTTCTGTACTTTGACCAGTTGTGGATTTCTAAAATTGTTTTTGATTTGTTTTATGTGTATGAGTGCTTTGCCTGTATGTATGTACGTACGTATGTATGTATGCATGCATGCATGCATGTATGTTTATGCTCCAGGTGTATGGTTGGTGGTAGCAGAGGCCAAAAGAGGACATCAGGTTCCCTGGGACTGTAGTTATTGATATGAGCCAGCAAGTGAGTGGTGGAATCAAACCTGGCCCTCTGCAAGAACACATGTTTTTAATTGTTAAGCCATCTCTCTATTTTTGTAATGGTTGCTGTCTGCTATAAAAAGAAGCTTCTTAGGTGAAAGGTGAGAGCGACATTTATCTGTGAGCAAACAAACAAGTATTTAGAATGTAGTCGGGAGTTATACTGGTTTAGGGAATTGGCAATAGTGAACACTCCTCTAGGGTCCATGACCTCATCACCCACAAGAAGTGGGCTAGGTTTGTAAACCTTGTAAAATTCCACATATGAATTCCCTCCTGTTGAGTAGTCTTAGGTCCAATTAGACAGCTGTTGGTTACATCTAGGCTGTCAGTGCCACTACTGCAACTTCTGGGTTATCTTGCCAAATGAAACATTTTGGAGCAAAAGTTTTTGATATATTAAAGTAAGATGAATGTTCAGTTAAGTCAGAAGTCTGGTAAATAAAACCTGTTTAATAAATGCACGTCAAAATGCACAAATTTCCTTCAATGGAACTCCAATCTGTGTGGAAGCATATTGCCACATTGAAATTCACTTTAAGATTCACTTTAAGACCACATTGTGGAATTTTGCCATTAAATTATTTTTCTTTTGGAATAAGTGGTTATAATATATTGTATTTTAAGAGAAGTAGCAACAGTCCAAAAGGAACATTTTACTGGTTTAAAGGGCAGGGGCTCTGAAGCGGGGAGAGAGTCCTCTGCCTGTAGAGTTCATTATACTGAAAATGCCTGACCCAAGCTAGGTTTAGTGAGATCTCTCCAGAGAATGTGAGTGAAATATATGTGCAGTGGTATTTTTGTTAAGTCGAACTTCCTGGATTTTTGTTTGAGGCTTGTAGGAATCCTAAAATGGTTGGATTCAAGTTAGAACACAGATGATTGGATTGATTATGAACACAGGAATGAAAATAGTATCTTTTATACACAATGTGAGACATTCAATTTGCAAACACCAGCTTATCTCTAGAGTGAACCCATCTATGCAATTGTTAACTATTTTAAAGTACATAAAATACAATCAATATTATACATTAAATGCTAACAATCTGTGTTTAAAAAAGTTCTATTGATCATTTAACACCTTAAAGTCTGTAAGGTCTGTGGAAGATTTCCTTGTAAACCTCATCCTGGTTTCTCTTTCCATTTTCAGTAACTCCACAGTTTAATGCAGTATGGCCACATTAAGTGGAAGATTCTAGAAATCGCTCATAAGGTTAAAATCATAAGGTTGCCATTCTGAGTAGCGAGATTATATCTACTGTTACCTTACTAATCATCACTTAACCAGTGTGTCCATCCTGTCTTTGTGGTTTATTCCTCAATGTTTAGTTAAGTGTTCATCTATCAGATCAACTTGTGGTATTGAAAGGATTATACACAGTAACTCTTATATTACCTAATAATAGTCCCAAAGTATAAGAGCATCTGGCCACACCAAAAGGAGCCAATAAGGTGCTTCCTCAAGTGCAAAGGTGAGTTCTCAAGTTAATGAAGAAAAAAAAACCTCATATGCTGAGGTCACTAAGATCTATACTCAGTTATGGCTAACCTCTTTCTAACCCCTTTCTGGGCCTGATTTACAAATTAAACTTAGACCTGGGTAAGTATGGATCACATAAATCAGTAGAAACAGGGTTCAGCATTGTCTGCTGAACATTGTCTGTGGCTTGAGGCATCTGGCGGTGGTTTTGGAATTTATCCCTAAGCAGGATATGAGTCAAAGCACTTTATGATCACAATGAACAGCAATCAAGACAACATCTTAAGGCCTTTTCTGTTTACAGGCTTACTAAAGACGCCACAATGAACAGGAATGTTATGGAAAAGCACTTGCCATTCACGCACAATTAGAGAGGGATGTACAGAACAGCAGTGAAGGCAGCAATGAGTCTGTAAACCACTCACTTAACAGCAGGCGCGACTAATCTACTGTTGCCTGGGACACAGACTACTTACCTTTTAACCCTTCAAAAAAGCAATGGACTACTCTCTAGGACAAAGTTACAGAAAACTCTTTTTTTTTTTTAAATATATTTACTTATTCTATATGAGTACACTGTAGCTGTCTTCAGACACACCAGAAGAGGCATCAGATCTCATTATGGATGGTTGTGAGCCACCATGTGGTTGCTGGGATTTGAACTTAGGACCTCTGGAAGAATAGTCAGTGCTCTTCACCACTGAGCCATCTCTCCAGTCCCAGAAAACTCTTAATTACAGAAATTTAGGTAGCTCAGAAGTCCATATATCCTTTCTTATATACTTAGTTTTTTATTAACATTTTGCCTTAGCATTATCATATAAGTAAGCAAATCAATTTTTATATAAACAAAAATGAGAATCTTATTAAATCTTATTAAATATTAATATTTAATTAAAATCAAATATCTAACAAATGCTGTTAAATAAATATATTACATATAAACACATTTACATGTAATAAATGCATTAATTAAATAGCTAGTTAATAAATATAAAATGTGTGTATGCATATATTATTTACAGGTGCTTGAAGTTGAACCTAGAACCTGTTGCACGTTAATCAGGTTTGGTCTCCTCTCACTGACCTGTGTACCCCAGCTGTCATTATTTTATATCAGGGCTATTGTTTGCCAGGTGTGGTGGGATCACACACCTGGAATTCTGACGAGGCAGGAGGATGTTTAACTTTGTAAGAGACCAGCCAGGGCCACAGAGCAAGACCCTGCCTCAAATCTAACTGAGCAACCCATCAGAGCAAGTGCTTGCCTCATTATTACTCTGATTTTGTTTCGGCGTTTAAGATAGAGCCTTACTCATCTGCTCCGTCTAGCAGGCCCAACTGGATTGTTCTTTTCCCCCTGCATCTATGTTTAAGTGTCAGATCCTCTAAAACTGGACTTACAGGCAGTTGTGAGCTGCTATGTGGGTAACTGGGAATTGAACCTTGGTCCTTTGGAAGAGCAGCCAGCATTCTTGACTGCTGAGCCATCTTTCTGACTCTCTGTAATTCACTCTTAAGGGACAGAAGAGTCCTGTTTAAAAGTGTTCTGCTTTTGGGAGATCAGATATTTCCACCAAGTACAGGTATAGCTCCTTCTTTTGACCAGGAGGGATAAAGAAGGGGCACTTGTGATTTTTTTTCCAGTGTTACAGACAGGAAGTGGGTCTAGAGCGAACTTCAATGGCCTCCAGGGTTCTAATCCTCATGTATTTACCTAACACTCTTCTTCTCCCACCGCAAGAGCTGAGACCCTAAAATCATAAACTGAAATTGACCCAGAGGCCCAGTTCCAAAGCTGCTCACCAGAGGGATTGGTGTTTGTACTGAGGTTTTGGTTGCACCCGAATATGAGGCTTCCAGGAAGGTGCGCTCACTTAGGAGAAGAGAGAGAGCAAACCAGAGCCCTCATCTGCCATTCCTGGCCTGTGACCAGGACAGGGTCAAGGGCAACGCCTGGCTTCTGACCAAGGATAACAGAGGAGCTCTTGTGTTGGGGATCTGGAAGCTGCCTGATCAATTTCTACCTCTGGTTTCTCAAAAGGGCAGTAAGGTATGGTGGTCCTCAGAAGGATTGGACACCGAAGCCATTTATTATGGTACATGTTATTTTAAACATTTCCACACAGTAGTGTGACATACATGTGACAGTTGAACATCAGCCATGCTTGTGTGTAATTTTATGATCCACATATTTTGATTCAATAGTTGAGGATGATCTTTTAAGTTTTGACACATACATGGTATAAAAGAGGAAAGGAAAGGTTAAATTCTAAATTATAATGGCAGCAGCCAGTCTGCATCACAGTCTGCATGCATTTCCAGACTGCATGTATTCCTGTCAAGAAAGTCACTAACCAAACTCTCCATGTATCTTTTGTAGGCGGCATCGCTGTCCACATCTCCCTACGAAGATTTATGATAAAACAGAGAAACCAAGTCTTCTCTCCGAGTACACTGAGAATTATCCCATCTATGAGTCTTACCTGCCTAGAAATTCCTTCAAGCCCGAGTGCGCCTACCAGAAAACATCTATACCGATGGAAGGCCTGACCACATCCAGGTGAGGGCAAACATTGCTAGTCAGTAACTGAGTGACCTGAAACTAGTAACACATAGTGTCATGTCAAGGTAACAGCGTACCATGTGTAATTCGACATTAGTGCCTTAGTGCTAATGTACTAGATAGCTCTGAAAAGACTCTTGTAATTGTTAACTTTCTTAACTATTTCCAAACACTCTTACAGATCATTCTTGCTTGTTGAAGTGGGGGTCAGGAGGCTAAATTGGGCTGTCTAATTAAAGGTGGTTAGGTTAAACTGGAAGGAGAGGGCCTGCCTGCTGCTGGAAAAGGAATTTTTTGGCTTGTGGAAGGCTCCATAACAACTCGTATGGAAAACAAAGACTGATAATAAAGAATGGGCCCCTTTGTTGTGGCACGATAGGTTTTGAATTAGAGACCCCATAAATATTCAAGACATGCAAAGAACATACTTAATTTTCAGTTGTTCCTGTTATACTCAGGTTGGTTTCCAAGTTGAGATAGTTAAGGTTAGGGCCATGTAGACACGGAACCACCTTTGTCAGTGTCATGAAGTCCCTATTGCCAGGGCTGGAGAAATGCTCAGTCCGAGGGCTCTGTGCTCACAAGACTATGTATTTCCCATTGGCACTTTGATTAGGGGCCTCCTGATGGTGATGCCTAGCTTAGTGATCTGTGGAGTCGGGGACATCTTTGGATGCAGTTGGATGGGATTTCAGGTCTAGTCAGTCAGTCTCCAGCAGGATCCTTCTGAACCTCCATGTGTTTTTGGTCTCCCTATTCCTCATCTCCAAAAGACAGGACTTGTGTGCTGTTAGAGCTAACAGTATACCCCATTTGTTCCCTTGCAGCACTTAGATATTACAGATACTTGGACAACTTGCTGAATGTCCTCCCGTAGCTCACCCATTGCACTGTAATTCTGTGTGGTTTTAATAATGATTCCAGCTGGCCCAAGGTGGAACATGACATCTTTCCCCCAAAATAATGGAAGCTTCCTCTCTTGAGAGTTTGACTTGTAAGTGTTCTTATCTGAAAACCAGGTGCTCTAGGTTAGACCCCTAGAAGCCATGTCTGGGTTAGGGCAGGAGGTCATCTAAGGGGAGGAATGAAGCTAAGGGACTTCTGAGCTTGGTAGGATCTCCTGGACAAGGACATCCTGAGAATGGCCGATAGCTGAGGCATTTGTCTGGTGTCTAGCAGCCATTGTAGTGACTTGGTTTAAGGACAATGGTTATGGGTCCTGGTACATTTGAACAGCTCAACTTTCAGCTGCTCCCCCCCTCCCACTCCCAACCTACAGCTTATTACATGATGTGAGCCTGAACCTTACAGTTTGGGCTTCATTTTGCTAAGAAAACATCATTCCAGGGCTCTAGAGCTCGCAGCAAAGACGGTGAGCTGCTCTTGAGTATTGCTTCTCACTACAAGAGACCACGGGCCACGCCAAAGAGGCGTCTTATGCGCATGCGTGATGCAGTGGTCAGGAATCAGCGGGGCATTGGGAGCTGCCTTCAGATTTCATTTTCTTGCTCCCGGGTGCAGCAGTCCTCATCCCTTTGCACGCAGTTTTCAAGAAAGGAAGAGCACTTTATTGTAAGATCAAATGCACTGACTTCAGCACGTTATGACGGAAATGTACTTTCTGTCCTGGAAGTAATAGAAAAATGACTGAGGCATGGTTGTTACGAGACGCTCTCGTTCACATCTAAATCTTAAGAGAACAAACACACATCTCTCCTCTGAGGTGGGATCTCTATCCCACTGCCCAGGTCTGAGGCCCTCAGATATGGAAGCCCCACATACTTTCCTCCTTCCTATCATAAAATTAATATCTGACCTGAGCTAAGTTATCTTTGCCCGTGTCATTTATAACAATAAACCCATCTCCCAGCAGGTGCCCCGCCTCAGCCAGAGCCACAGTAACAATAAATCCATTTTATATCAAGAGGTCCCTAGCTACTGAAAGAATTCCCCATACTATTAAGATTACGGAGCTTTAAAGAGAGAAAGGGGTGGAATCCAGTTTCTAGTGGGGAGGAAGCAGACCCAGGATGGAGCTGGGGTAAACCTCGGTCACAGAGCACGTGCTTATCACCTGTAAGGTCCTATGTTCAAGCCCTGAACCTGAAGCTGGGGAGAAAAGCTCATAGGGTTTCTTCCCTTTCATCCTTTCCTCGGAAGGGAAGCCAGGCACAACCTCTGGGGCAGCGGCTCTGCTATACCTCACTACACTGCTGTCTCATTTCACAGACTGAGGAAAAGCTGAGCTAGGCTCAGGAATGCAAAGCAGCCTGCCTCCCCGGGGGCTCTTAGGGGATGGGATGTGTCATCTGCACGGATTGTCACCCTTGGCTCCCATGACACTGCACTCACTTCCTTATCTACAGGTGGACTCTGTATAGTGTCTGAGGCTGGACACGGGGCTCCCACCTGCCGCATGCAAAAGTCATTTGGTGTCCCGGCTTGGCTGAGTTTGGTGATTAAGTCCAGACACAAAAACCACCTGGCTTCTGGAAAGGTTATCATCCCAGCACGAGGCAGGATTACAGCTGCACACAACTCTTACTGACTATAAATTGTGGGGACTTAAAGCAGGTGTCAGAAGGGGAGTGCCTGCGATTTCCAGTCCTTTTTACTGGAAAAAACCTTCTATTTTTTTCTCTTTTAAAAAATTTGCAGCCTTTGTTAATTCTCATGCAGAGGACCTGCCTTTAGTTCAGCTAGACCCACTATGGAGTTATGAAGAAAGTTTGCATTTCTAGCTTCGCTTCCCATTAGGTTGTCACTGGATAAAAAACACTTGGGCACCTACTTGGGACAGTATTTCTGTTGCCTAAGCCAGCGTCAGCAGTGTTAAGTAGCACCCTAAAAAGGAGTGAGACATGGGCAGAGTTCATTGGAGGTCCATCTAGGTCCACCTAGAGGTGTAGGGAGAGGGGAGGGGGAGGGGAGAGAAGGAGGGGGAGGAGGAGGAGGAGAAGGGGGAGGAAGAGAGAGAGAGAGAGAGAGAGAGAGAGAGAGAGAGAGAGAGAGAGAGAGATATGGATTTGGCTTAGAGGTAGGGGATGGTGGGGTGGATTGGTAGTATAGAGTCTTGCTTATTGATAAGGCTTATTGATAAACCAGTGAGATTAAGAAAGGGAGAGTAAAAGAGAAAGGACATTTGGTGCCCCTTTCCAAAGCTAGGAAGGATGCAAGAAATGGTAATGAGTCATCTTGACATGCTGGTTGAACTGTCTGGGTTTTCTTTGTGGATTCTCTGTTACTCAATGTTGGGGTCATCTGAGTTGGCAGGGGTTGGGGTGGGGGTGACTGAGGACTGATGAAGAGCAGACAAGGTTCTCAGCATTAGGCTTGCCTGGGGAGGCTGAGAGCCTTGGCTTCATTGTTGTGCACTCTTGGTTGTGTTTGTGAACATTTTGTCCATAATTTCATTAAGACTCTTATGTTCTTGCTGGTCTACTTCTCTGCCTTAATCTTCCCCCTTTTGGTTCAGGTTAGGTTGTTTTCAGTCACTCTGCCTTCACGTTTGATGACGTCTTCCTCCTCTCCCTAAGCCTAGTGAACTATTTTTTCTCAGAAAATGTATTTTTAGATTTTTTTATTTTTGAGATGAGGTCTAACTCAGAATCCCAGGCCTTAACTGATGTCCAGACTCTCATTCTCTGTCTTGAGTGCTGGAATTTGGGGGTTAGGGGTATGCACCACCAGGCCTGGCTTTAGCTTTTTGAGTTTTCATTTTTTTTTTTTTGGATACTAGTTTTTATTTCTTTTGTTTCATCTTCTAGCTCTTAGTTTATTATAGCGTATAGTGCCCTTGCTTCACCCTTTCTCATGAAGCGTAGTGAAAATAGCTGCTTCCAGATCTTCGCTAGGTTCAGCGCCTGGCCTGCTTGAGGCACGTTTTTCCTGCAGGGCATCAAGAACTGGTTCTGGACAGCGTTGTGAATGTTGCTTGGAGACTTTGGATTGTCTCCCTTTTTACGTTCTTCTGGAAAGCATTTGCGTTTGTTTGTTTATTGGACAGGTAATTGACGAGGCTCGAAGTGTGAACGCCAGGTCTTGGGTGGCAGCCCAAATTCCACTTCAATTCAGTTATCTTCAATTCAGAAGCCTGCTTCTGGTGTGTGAGGCGAGCAGGGGATCGAGGCCCAGCGATGTACAGAACTTTGGCTTTAGCCCCTTCCTTTCCAAGATTGCTTCATTTTGCTTTTCTGTTTTCTTAGTGAACAGAAAGAATCTGGCAAAGGCTGGTTTTAGCCGCCTCATCTGGCCCAGGCTGCTGACTGCCTTTGGGCTGAAGCTGTGACTCACAGTAGTTCATGGAAACGGAGGAGCAAAGACTCAGCCAGGGCCATTTCTTCTCTCACCTGCTGGCGTGGCCCCAGAAACCCATTGGCTGGACCCACTCTAGTCCCTTCAAGTAGTTTAAACATGATTTCTTCTAGGCTATGTGGAACAATGACAGATGTCAGCTTCTACCTAGGCAGGACTTGAGGAGCTGCGAACGTAGGGGAGATATTACTGAGTAACTTGAACTCTGGGTAGTTGTACTAGCATCTACTGGCTTCAGGGATGATGCTGGGATCAAGCTTTGTAGTTCTGCTGAGGAATCTTTCTCAGTGTTTTGGAAAAAGCTTTCCAAACCTGCCTCGGATGACATAATGGCTTCCTTAGAAAGTGTTTTTTGACCTGGGGAAGTTTGAAAATTACATATGGAAATATCAAAATAAACAAGACAAAGACCTCCCAACCTGGACAAAAAAAGATGGTTAAGAGGACAAGTTGTGAGAAGAGGGCTAACTGAGGACAAGGAGAGAGAGATACTAAACCACGAATCTGAGGATAGACACCGTGGCTAACTTATCTATGTCGTAGGCTAATGATGAGAGACATAGATTGGCTCTGAGATGCCTTGGCTAGTACACGCAGTAGAGTCTTTCTAATAGTTGGGGAATGTGTGGGAAGAGGGACATCATGTAGACCCTTTCTAGAGGAGAGGGGATGAGGGGAGGCTCCTAAGAGAAGAGGTTCTCTGTGTGTATTTTTAAAATGTGTAAATTATTTTGTTTTAAAAATTATAAAATATTTTATTTTTTCTTTAAAATATGGGAGAGACTAGGGTAAATGTAAATACTGGCAGAAAGGAAAGGGTTGGGGAAAGATGGTGAGCGGTAGGCTAGGATGCAGGCTAGGGGGCAGGCTAGGGGCAGGCTAAGAGGCAGCAGGCTAAGAGGCAGGCTAGGGGGCAGGCTAGGGGCAGGCTAGAGGCAGGCTAGGGGCAGGCTAAGAGGCGGGCTAGGGGGCAGGCTAGGGGCAGGCTAGGAGATGGTCTGTGGATGAGGAGCTCAAGCAGGCGATTTAGGGAAAGAGTGACAGGTCTTTTGGCAAATAGGAAGCCTCCCCCCAACCCCAGGAGAAGAGTACATTTTAACATGATTGATTCCCTGGCTACTATAATACATTCTGAAATTTGCATAAATATTAAACTATTTAAAAAAACTAAACGTTGCTTGGCTCCTGTGAAAATTCTCTGTTCCCCACTTGCAGGCAAATGGTTTTGGTTAGCAATTATGTAATTTCCCCTTTCCTTTTCCCCTGTTCGTGCCCAACACCTTTCTTTAACTTAGCCAAGTGATTTGAAACGAAGTTGCTATAACGTTCCCGTTCCCGGCAGGACCACTTTAACCAGTACTTAATTTTAGTTTAACTCTTGGCTTTCCAGGCTGGGTAGCTTTTATAGCTACCTATCTAAAGAAAACTGAGATCTTTGACCTCCTTCTCCCCCCTCTTTATTTATAGTCACAGTGAGGCTAAACACTGGGAAATGTACTACAGGAAGAGAGAAGCCATTGAATGCTGAAAAAAGAAGTTATTAAATTTAAGCAATTTCTGGGTAGAATAAAAATAATTTTTTTAAATGAACTTGAAGGACGTAAGATTATGTGAGATTGGGGATAGGCAGTTAGGCTGTGCCTAATGATAGGTTTCAGTGAATATTGCCAACATGAAATCTACTGAGGAAACCCATACATTTTGCTAAAATTCATCTGCAAGCCGTGGTGACTATTTTGGGGCCAGAAAAAAAATGAATCAAACCTCAAGCTTAAAAATGCTCCTGAAGGTGAGAGGCTTCTCCTCCCCTAATTATTTGCCTTTTCTATATCTGGTTAATGAATTCAAATGAAGATGCATGTTTATAACGGGATTTGATTCTTTTGTATGTAAGGAGATTCAGTAATGACTCCCTTCCCTAAGCTTAGCATGACGTCTGTCTTGTGTGTCTGCTGCTGTCTTTGAGGAAGGACTTGAGGATAGCCCCTGAGCTGGTGAGTGTGAGCATTGTTTAGCAGCTTTCTGTGGGTGAACAGTAGATGGGCATTGAGCCCACTTCAGCTGTTAGACTGCAGGTCTGGATACCCTTGGAAGGTGGCATCTTGGAGAAGAAGTAGGCTTTGTAAGGTAGTGATCGAGCTCTGGGGTGGGAGACCTTACCATGCAAGCTTGGACAACTTGCTTTGCTCATCAGTACTGGCCATTGGTATATTCTGTTATTTCTCAGAAGTGCAGAGGGACCACAGCCTGGTTAGCCATCACTAAACATAGATAAGGCGGCCTCAACATCCTGCTCTAGTCCTGGGAGTGGAGAAACGTTCAGCTCCTGTTAGGTATTTTCTCTTCAGAATGAACTTTAGCAGGAAGTTAACTCTCAGGTTAACTGATTTTCAAATGGTGTTTTAGCCATTTTCATCGGTCCATGCAGCTCACGGAGGAGTAGTGTCTCCTAGTGTCTTGCTGCGGTTGGTTGCGTGTTGAGCAGTCGCTAAGTGAGGGTCCTTAATCTAAGAAGGTTACAAGTGTGGACCCGATCCTTGATTTCTTACTAGCTTCTTGTCAGCCTGTTCACTCCACAACTCCCATTTATATGATTGACTTCCGGATGCTGGTGTCCCTCAGCTTCCCTTCGCTGTTAGCCCACGGTGAGGCTGCTAGGAAGGTGGGCCAGGCTGCAGTTGTTGTTCTTGTCACTAAGATATATTTCAAGATGTATCAAGAGGGTGTTCTAGGAGTTCAGCGGAAGCATCTCCCATTTTCCACTTGCGGTCCCAAGGAGACTAATTCTCACGCTTCTACGCTCCTTCATCCCACCAAGCATGCTCAGGACCTGCTTTGGGTTTATGGATAACCCCGTGTATAATTCATGCAAGACAGTTTACAGTGGAGCGTGTTACCCTTGCTACTCAAGCATGGCTCAGTAACACCGCCCCAGGTTTCAGCCTGGAAGTAGGTTTTATTAGTGTTTAGCCCAATGTTTCCTGTCTGGAAACCTCTCCCTTCCATTGACAGGGCTGTTCACTTAAGTACCTTTAAGGGAAAAACCCTGCTTTTCCCTTGTCCTGTTGGACAAATGGGATTCAGGCAAAAGCAGTTTGTTTTTGGAGGAACTGGTATTATGGAGAAATAGGCAGTAGAGACTGTTGCAGTGGGCAGTATAGCCTGACTCTGCTGGGTTTGGCCAGTGTGATGGGCAGGTGCCACCCTGTCATAAGTGTGGAATGATTTGGGAAGTGACTACTGAGCCATGCTTGACAGAATGGTGGCACTGACAGCAGTAGATAGCAAAGATATGAAGACTTTGTGTCTCAATGATATTTTTTTCTCTTTTGGGTTTTCTGTAAGGCTGAGTAGAGGAGGTAAATATTAGTAGTGGTTCCTGAGAACACAGAAAGGTGAATATATCTGAAAAACAGATGCTAACCCCTCATGAGGGATTGGATGGACGACAGGTAGGAGATTCGCTACAGAAGAGCTGTCCTCAGTGAGCCTTGTGGTTGACATGTGGCGTAGGTAGGGGTGGGGAGTAAGTCAGGGGACAGGTGTGAGACAACTTGTAAATTGCACGGCAGAGCTGGGTTTTATCTGGAAGACAAAGCTGATCTGAGTTTTTATTCACCATTTATTCTGGACACACCAAAGCAATTGGAACAGAAGAAAGAAGATAGGGGAAGGTTGTCATGCAGTCCAAATGAAAAGGGTGTCAGGGTCTAGACCAAAGGGGGAAAGAAAAACCAATAAGGTAGAGGGGCTGCTCCTGGTGAATGGCAGACTCTGTGGCTTTGAGGGGCAGAGTCAAGGAGGACACCCAAGGTGTCAAACATGGACAAAAAGTGAACTATAGTGACATGTTCCAAAGTAGAAGAGAGGAAAATAGAAAGGGAGATTAAGTAGAATGTTGGTTGATGTGAGCCGAGGGGACACCACTGTCCATTTATGAGCAAGGACCCCAATGACATGTGCTTATTCTTCTCCTAGGAGAGACTTTGGGCTTCACAAAATGTTACCTGTGAAATTCTACCAGCCTGCCGCATACGTTCCGAGTCAAGAGAGTATGGATCTACTCACCTCGTATAAACACGATTTTAACTACATCCCTACCTGTCCAGTTGGCCTTATCAAACCTCGGGACAGTAAATTTCCGAATGGTGACAAGACAGTACAATATCTGCCTACCTACAAAGGTGAGAGAAGGATTAAGGAGAGGACAGGCCAAGTCTATAGACCCAGACTACAGACTATGTGCACATCACCTCAGGGCAAAGGTCAAACCACGAACTGCAGGCTAAATCCAGCTGACAGTCTATTTTTGTACAGATGGGAAACTTAAGAATGGCTTTACAATGTTCAATAACAAAAAAATATTTCAGGACATGTTGAAAATTACAATATTCGACATTCACTGTTGGCCGGCACATTATATTGGAGCACAGTCATAGCCTCTCTTTTATACAGCTACGATAACTGCTTCTATGCTACAGTGGGTGATCATGGCGGAGGCTCCACAGGTGGCAGAAATGTGCAGAATCGTGGCCTTTTAGAATATATTTTATGATCCTTGTATGACTTGCTTTCTTTTTTTTCTGTGTTTACATTCATGTATTATAAAATAGTGTAGCATATGGTCTGTCATGACATTTCTGTTGTCTTTCCATTTGAAACCATACTTAATATCATTCAGTTTAAAGAAAAAAAATTAAAAAAAATTGAAATTTAAAGAACACTAAAATTTGCAAAAAGAATACTGAATTTACAAGTAAGCAATATTAGAAATTTTTATTCATTACATTTTGATGATTTCTTTCTATTTTTCTTGTACTATTTTTAATCCAGTTTAAATTTTTACATTTTGACCTAAATTCTGGAATGAGGCACATTTAAAAGAAAGCACTATACTTTAATATGAGTTACAATTTCAATACAATAATTTCTTCCATGTAATTAGTTTTCATATTTTTTTCTGGTTAGTTTTTTTTATTGGATATTTTCTTTATTTACATTTCAAATATCCCCTTTTCTGGTTTTCCCTCTGAAAAATCCCCATCCCATCCCCCTAGCCCCTGCCTCCATGAGGGTGCTCCCCCACTTACCTACCCACTCCCTCCTGCCTCCCCACCCTGGCATTCTCCTACACTGGGGCATCCAGCCTTCATAGGACTAAGGGCCGTTCCTCCCACTGATGCTCCACAAGGCCCATCCTCTGCTACTATGCAGCTGAAGCCATGGGTCCCTCCATGTATACTCTTTGGTTGGTGGTTTAGTCCCTGGGAGCTCTAGGGGGTCTGGTTGGTTGATATTGTTGTTCTTCCTATGGGGTTGCAAAAACTCCCTCAGCTACCTTAGTCCTTTCTCTTAACTCCTCCATTGGGGACCCTGTTCTCAGTCCAATGGTTGGCTGCAAGTACCCACCTCTATATTGTCAGGCTATGGCAGAGCCTCTCAGGAGACAGCTATATTAGGCGCTTGTCAGTTTGCACTTCTTGGCATCAGCAATATTGTCTGGGTTGGGTGGCTGTATGTATATGGGCTGGATCCTCAGGTGGGGCAGCTCTGAATGACCATTCCTTCAGTCTCTGCTCCAAAGTTTGTCTCCATATTTTCTTCTATGAATAGTTTTGTTCCCCCTTTTAAGAAGGCCTAAAGCATCCACACTTTGGTCGCCTTTCTTGAGCTCCGTGGGACTGTGGGTTGTATTTTGGGTAATTTGAGCTTTAGGTCTAATCGCCGCTTATCAGTGAGTGCATACCACATGTGTTTTTCTATGATTGGGTTACCTCACTCAGGATGATATTTCTAGTTCAATCCATTTGCCTATGAATTTCACAAAGTCATTGTTTTTGATAGCTGAGTAGTACCCCATTGTGTAGATGTACCACATTTTCTGTATCCATTCCTCTGTTGAAGGGCATCTGGGTTCTTTCCAGCTTCTGGCTATTATAAATAAGGCTGCGATGAACATAGTGGAGCATGTGTCTTTGTTATATGTTGGAGCATCATTTGGGTATATGCCCAGGAGTGGTATAGCTGGGTTCTCAGGTAGTTCAATGTCCAATTTTCTGAGGAACTTCCAGACTGATTTCCAGAATGGTTGTACCAGTCTGCAATCCCACTAACAATGGAGGAGTGTTCCTCTTTCTCCACATCCTTGCCAGCATCTGCTGTCGCCTGAATTTTTGATCTTAGCCATTCTGATTGGTGTGAGGTGGAATCTCAGGGGTGTTTTGATTTGCAGTTCCCTGATGACTAAGGATGTTGAACATTTCTTTAGATACTTCTCAGCCATTCGATAATGCTCAGCTGAGAATTCTTTGTTTAGCTCTGTACCCCATTTTTAAAATAGGATCATTTGACTCTTTGGAGTCTAACTTCTTGAGTTCTTTGTATATTTTGGATATTAGCCCTCTATTAGATGTAGGATTGTTAAACTTCTTGAGTTCTTTGTATATTTTGGATATTAGCCCTCTATCAGATGTAGGATTGTTAAAGATCTTTTCCCAATCTGTTGGTTGCTGTTTTGTCCTAATGACAGTGTCTTTTCCCTTACAGAAGCTTTGCAGTTTTATGAGGTCCCATTTGTCATTTCTTGATCTTAGAGCATAAGCCATTGGTGTTTTGTTCAGGAAAATTTCCCCTACTTTCTCTTCTATTAGTTTGAGTGTATCTGGTTTTATGTGGAGGTCCTTGATCCACTTAGACTTGAGCTTTGTACAAGACAATAAGAATGGATCAATTTGCACTCTTCTACATGCTGACCACCAATTGAACCAGCACCATTCATTGAAAATGCTGTCATTTTTTTTTCACTGGATGGTTTTAGCTTCTTTGTCAAAGATCAAGTGACCATAGGTGTGTGGGTTCATTTCTGGGTCTTCAATTCTATTCCATTGATTTACCTGCCTGTCTCTGTACCAATACCATACAGTTTTTATGACTATTGCTCTGTAATACTGCTTGAAGTCAGGGATGATGATCCCCCCAGAAGTTCTCTTATTGTTGAGAATAGCTTTTGCTATCCTTTTTTTGTTATCCAAGTGAATTTGCAAATTGTTCTTTCTAACTTTATGAAGAACTGAGTTGAAATTTTGATGGGGATTGCATTGAATCTGTAGATTGCTTTTGGTAAAATGTCCATTTTTACTATATTAATCCTGTCAATCCATGAACATGGGAGATCTTTCCATCTTCTGAGATCTTTTTCAATTTCTTTCTTTAGAAACTTGAAATTTTTGTCATAGAGATCTTAAACTTGCTTGATTAGAGTCATCCCAAGGTATTTTATATTATTTGTGACTATTGGGAATGGTGTCATTTCCCTAATTTCTTTCTCAGCCTGTTTATTTTTGATTAGAGAAAGGCTACTGGTTTGTTTGAGTTGATTTTATAACCAGCCATTTTGGTGAAGTTATCAGGTTTAGGAGTTCTCTGTTGGAATTTTTGGGGTCACTTAAGTATACTATCATATCATCTGAAAATAGAGGTATTTTGACTTCTTCTTTTCCAATGTTTATCCTTTTGACCTTCTTTTGCTGTCTTATTCCTCTGGCTAGGACTTGGATTACTATATTGAATAGGTAGGGGGAGAGAGCATGCAGCCTTGTCTAGTCCCTGATTTTAGTGGGATTGCTTCAAGTTTCTCTCCATTTAGTTTGGTGTTAGCTACTGGTTGCTGTATATTGCTTTTATTATGTTTAGGTATGGCCCTTGAATTCCTGACCTTTCCAGGACTTTTATCATGAAGGGTGTTGGATTTTGTGAAATGCTTTCTCAAGAAGCATCTAATGAGATTATCATGTGGTTTTTTTCTTTGAGTTTGTTTACATAGTGGATTACGTTGTTGGCTTTCCATATATTGAACCATCCCTGAATCCCTGGGATAAAGCCTATTTGATCATGATGGATGATCGTTTTGATGTGTTCTTGGATTTGGTTTATGAGAATTTTATTGAGAATTTTTGCATTGATATTCATAAGGGAAATTGGTCTTAGTTCTCTTTCTTTGTTGGGTCTTCGTGTGGTTTTGGCATAAGAGTAATTGTGGCTTCATAGAAGGAATTCGGTAGTGCTCCATCTGTTTCAATTTTGTGGAATAGATTGAAGAGTATTGGTATTAGGTTTTCTCAGAAGGGCTGATAGAATTCTGCATTAAACCCATCTGGTACTGGGCTTTTTTTTTTCTTTTTTTCTTTTTTTTTCTTTTTTTGGTCGGGAGACTTTTAATGACTGCTTCTATTTCTTTAGGAGATAAGGGACTGTTTAGATGATTTATCTGATCCTGATTTACTTTGGAACCTGGTATCTGTCTAGAAAATTGTCCATTTCATCCAGATTTTCTGGTTTTGTTGAGTATAAGCTTTTGTAGTAGGATCTGATGATTTTTTTTGAATTTCCTCAGTTTCTGTTGTTATGTCTCCCTTTTCATTTCTGATTTTGTTAATTTGGATACTATCTCTGTGTCCTGTGGTTAGTCTGGCTAAGGGTTTATCTATCTTGTTGTTTTTCCTTAAAGAACCAGCTCCTGGTTTTATTGATTCTTTGTATAGTTCTTTTTGTTTCTACTTGGTCGATTTCAGCTCTGAGTTTGATTATTTCCTGCCTTTTACTCCTCTTTGGTGTATTTGCTTCTTTTTGTTCTAGAGCTTTCAGGTGAGCTGTCAAGCTGATAGTGTATGCTCTCTCCTGTTTCTTTTTGATGCACTCAGAGCTACGAGTTTTCCTCTTAGCACTGCTTTCATTGTGTCCCATAATTTTGGGTATGTTGTGCCTTCATTTTCATTCAATTCTAAAAAGTCTTTAATTTCTTTCTTTCTTTCTTCCTTGAGCAACTTATCATTGAGTAGAGTGTTGTTCAGCTTTCATGTGTTTGTGGGCTTTCTGTTGTTTTTGTTGTTTTTGAAGACCAGCCTTAGTCTGTGGTGATCTGATAGGATGCAAGAAATTTTTTCAATCTTTTTGTATCTGTTGAGGCCTGCTTTGTTAGCAATTATATGGTCAATTTTGGAGAAGGTAACATGAGGTTCTGAGAAGAAGGTATATTCTTTTGTTTTAGGATGAAATGTTCTATAGATATTTGTTAAATCCGGCTCATAACTTATTTTAGTTTCACTATGTCTCTGTTTAGTTTCTGTTTCCATCATCTGTCTATTGATGAGATTGGTGTGTGTGTGTGTGTGTGTGTGTGTGTGTGTGTGTGTGTGTGTGTGTGGTGTAATATATATGTTGAGCTTCAGTAAAGTTTCTTTTATGAATGTGGGTGGGATGCCCTTGAATTTGTGGCATAGGTGTTCAGAGCTGAAAGTTCATCCTTTTAGATTTTTTCCTTAGAATATAAAGGATTTTCCCTTCCTTGTCTGTTTTGATAATTTTTGGTTGAAAGTCGATTTTATTTGATATTAGAATGGCTACTTTAGTTTGTTTCTTGGGACCATTTGCTTGGAAAAATTTTTCCAGCCTTTTACTCTGAGTTAATGTCTGTCTTTGTCACTGACATGCATTTCCTGTATGCAGCAAAATGCTGGGTGCTGTTTACATATCCAGTCTATTAGTCTATGTCTTTTTATTGGAGAATGGAGTTCACTGATGTTAAGAGATAGTAAAGAAAAGTGATTGTTGCTTTCTGTTACTTTTGTTGTTAGAGATGGAACTATCTTTGTTGGCTATCTGCTTTTGGGCTTGTTGAAAGAAGATTACTTTCTTGCTTTTTCTTTCTTGTTTTCTATACAATGGGGAATCTGTTCAAATTTAAACTAATTAGGAATCTATAATTGCTTTGTTTAATTCATCCAACTATAAGAAATTTGAATATAGCATGCAGAGATTTAATGCATTATGGTTACCATCAGTACATTTTTACTGTACATACAGTGCTTCGCCAAAACAATACCTCATCTACAGAAGTAGGACACGACTTTTTTTTTTTCCAAGCTAGGTATTGAAACCAGGTCCTCCCAAATGCCAGACGAATTAACTGAGCTACATTTCTTGCCCCATACCATATCATAGCAATTTAATACCATAAATTAGTTTTGCCCGTTTAAATTTTTTGTTAGATTGATTTATTCTTCTGAAAATATCTGTATTTTAAACTGACACATAATAATTATACCCATTTATAGGGCATGAGGTGGCATTTTAATATGTGCATTGTATAAGGTTCAAAAATTGTTAATTTTTACTTTATGTATTTAGCTTACTTTTGATTTGTGTATAAGTGTGTATCTGTGTTGAGTATAGGGCATGTATCTGCATGCCCGTGGAAGGCAGAAGGGCTTTATATGTCTTGGAATCAATATTACAGGTAGTTGTACTGCACAGATGCTGGAAGCCTATCTATGTTCTCTTGAACATCATCTCTCTAGCTCCCACTTTTAAGATTTATTATATTACCATTTTGGTTGTAAGGTTTTTGTCCTAAGTGTACTATGCCAGAAACACAGACATATTTGTGTCTCTCCACAGTGCTAACATTTATTGAAAGCTAAATCATAAGCCACTTTGGATTGATTGTTTGCACATGGCCAATTAGTCTTGACTTCCCTTTGAATCTGGTCAGGGAAAACACAGTGTCCTTTATTATAATCTAACTATGACTATTAACTCTCAGATCATTCATTACATATCTTCTGACAATTATATCTCTCTATGTAGGTTTCAGAAGGGTTGCAAAGGAACTAAGGATGCCATAGAGTTCAAAGGGGCTGTATCAGAGGCAGGGAACTGTTGTAGATGCAGACTCTCAGAAGGTTACGGTATTTAAAACTTTTCTGCTTGTGACTAGTATGTGCATTGTGGTGAAAAGAAGAAAAACGAAAGAAGAGAAAGTAAAGAAAGAAAGAAGAGAGAGAAAGTAAAGAACCCACCAATAATATACGCCCAGCAGCATTTGGTTGTAATTTGTGACATTTTCAAAACACTGGGCAATTGAAAAGACGGAGAGTGTAATTATTTGATGCTCGGCTTTAGGCTTCACTAAGTTTTTTTTTTTTTTTACATTATTATCGAATAGAATCTCTTTTAAAGAGGTTCCTGCCAATTACCCGCATGACACCCTGGCTCTGAAGGGCTTTACTGGTGTGTGAATAGTTTGTCATGTGGAATTCTGAGGTTTTTTCGGGGCCTTGTGGAGTTTTATTTTTAATAGTTGCTAGGTGGAGAAAGTCAGGACGCTGAATAATAATGTGGTTTCAACTGTGTTGTTGGTGATCAGGAGTCCCATGAGGCAAGTTTGAGCTTAGGAACCTGTTTTCTTAACACTTCATCCATCAGAGGAGAGGTCTAGAGAAGTTCCATTCTCCCTGGCCTTCAGCATCTCCAGGCAGTGTGATGGTATCTACAGGTAGATGTTGCGTTTCAGGGCGGCCCGTCGTGGGGTGGGTTGAACATGTGGTTTGTATTCAGCAAGATGGTTCCCGCTAAGGCCCCCTAATGCTTTCAAGATGCTGATAGAGCCATTAATGGCTCTTGGAGAAAGATTAGATTTTCAATTAAAATGAAGCCAATTTTGAATAGTTAGTTGGTAGTATTACTGGCCTAAACTTAGGAGTATGCCTGGCGGGTAGGAATATCGGGTTTTCTGGAGTGGTAGAAGTTTAGTAGATGTCTTTTCCCCAAAAGCAATGATAAAACTTGACAAAGTGGTAAAATCAACTGTTTTGAGACTCTGGAAAGCAACCCTAATGGGTACAGGGCAGATTGAGAGCAAGCACTTATTTCAAGAGACATGATTGACTTATGAACAGTGGGCGTCGATGGGATTTATCCTGGAGTGGCTCCTGTGAGCTCACCATTCTCCTTCCCCAGTTCCATTTGTACAGTAGTGCTGCTGGGGCAGGAGAGATGGGGGGGGGCGGAACGAGACAAAAACCAGCAGCACTGTTAGGAGGGTCTGAGCTGATTGTAACCAGAGTTTTGACAAAAAAGAAGTTACATAATGGGAAAAAACCTCTCAGATTGTGCAACCAATCCTAGGTTTATGGGAATCACGGTGAGCAAAGTAAGTAGATGTATGAGAACTTTCCTAGGGAGATGCACACAGAGCTTGATAAGCTCAGAGGTAGCCTGGCTATCTGAAGGGTTGATTTTAGTAGACAAGGCTGTGTACTATCTCATGAACCATCAGAGGAAGGGCCTTTCTATCTACTCAAGTGCTCTGGCTGAATGTGAGGCCTCGTATCTGTGTGGCAGAGACATGAAAAAACAAAAGCAGTTTGGATTTGTAAAGCGCTTGATCTCTGTACCCTCTCGCTCCCCACAGATGCACCTCACAGATGCTGATTTGAGGTGCTTGAGTCTAACTTACCATTCATTGCTGGCTAACTACTAAGCTATGGAGGATGAATCTCAGGAAATGGACCTAACAAGTAGCACATCAGTGACCCCGCACTGCAGAGGAAAGGATTATAGAATGGGAGCAAGGGGTTCCAAATATGTGGAAAGATAGAAAGTCCTAATGGAGGGGGCATATATTATGTAAGGCACTTTCTCTCTTACAAAGAGCAGGGAAGGGGTAGGGGGAGGGAGAGGAAGAGGGGGAGGGGGAGAGGGAGGAGAGGGAGGGAGGAGGGAGAGGGAGGGAGAGGGAGAGGGAGGGGGAGAGCGAGAGAGAGAGAGAGAGAGAGAGAGAGAGAGAGAGAGAGAGAGAGAGAGAGAGAGAGAGGCCAGAGACAGGGCAAGAGACAGGGAGAAAGAGATCATCAGAAAGAGGAATATCTGAGGAAGCTAGCAGAAAAATAGTTGAAAGTAGGTATATAAATATATCTGAAGAGTGGTTGGAAGTCATATTTAAGGAAATGAAAGCAAGCGTGATAATAGTTATTTATTGTGATGGTTTGCATATGCTTGGGACAGGGAGTAGCAATATTAGGAGGTGTGGCCTTGTTGGAGTAGGTGTGTCACAGCGGTTGTGGGTCTGGGAGTCAGTCTTCCACCAGCAGGCTTCAGATGAAGATGTAGAACTCTCAGCTCTGCCTGCAGCATGCCTGCCTGGAAGCTGCCGTGCTCCCATGCTCCATGATAATGGACTGAACCTGTAAGCCAACCCCAATTAAATGTTGTCCTTTTAAGAGTTGCCTTGGTCATGGTGTCTGTTCATAGCAGTAAAACCCTAACAAAGACACTCATTAACTAGGAAGTACCAATACAAGGAAATAATAAAAAATAAAATGAAAGATCCAGAGTTGGATAATAACTGATTTTTTTCTCCATCTTTATTAAATTGGGTATTTCTTATTTACATTTCAATTGTTAATACCTTTCCCAGTTTCCAGGCAAACATCCCCTAGCCCCTCCCCTCTTCTTCTTCTTTTTTTTTTTTTTATCTTTATTAACTTGAGTATTTCTTATTTACATTTTGATTGTTTTTCCCCTTCCCGGTTTCCGGGCCAACATCCCGCTTACCCCTCCCCCTCCCCTTCTATATTGGTGTTCCCCTCCCCATCCTCCCCCCATTACCACCCTCCCCCAACAATCACGTTCACTGGTGGTTCAGTGGCAGGACCAAGGGCTTCCCCTTCCACTGGTGCTCTTACTAGGCTATTCATTGCTACCTATGAGGTTGGAGCCCAGGGTCAGTCCATGTATAGTCTTTTGGGTAATGGCTTAGTCCTTGGAAGCTCTGGTTGGTTGGCATTGTTGTTCATGTGGGGTCTCGAGCCCCTTCAAGCTCTTCCAGTCCTTTCTCTGATTCCTTCAACAGTGGTCCCGTTCTCAGTTCAGTGGTTTGTTGCTGGCATTTGCCTTTGTATTTGCTGTATTCTGGCTGTGTCTCTCAGGAGAGATCTACATCCAGTTCCTGTCGGCCTGCACTTCTTTGCTTCATCCATCTTATCTAATTGGGTGGCTGTATATGTATGGGCCACATGTGGGGCAGGCTCTGAATGGGTGTTCCTTCTGCCTCTGTTTTTAAGTTTGCCTCCCTATTCCCTGCCAAGGGTATTCTTGTTCCCCTTTTAAAGAAGGAGTGAAGCATTCACATTTTGGTCATCCTTCTTGAGTTTCATGTGTTCTGTGCATCTAGGGCAATTCAAGCATTTGGGCTAATAGCCACTTATCAATGAGTGCATACCATGTGTGTTTTTCTGTGATTGGGTTACCTCACTCAGGATGATATTTTCCAGTTCCATCCATTTGCCTATGAATTTCATAAAGTCATTGTTTTTGATAGCAGAGTAGTATTCCATTGTGTAGATGTACCACATTTTCTGTATCCATTCCTCTGTTGAAGGGCATCTGGGTTCTTTCCAGCTTCTGGCTATTATAAATAAGGCTGCTATGAACATAGTGGAGCTCGTGTCTTTGTTATATGTTGGAGCATCTTTTGGGTATATACCCAGGAGAGGTATAGCTGGGTCCTCAGGTAGTGCAATGTCCAATTTTCTGAGGAACCTCCAGACTGATTTCCAGAATGGTTGTACCAGTCTGCAATCCCACCAACAATGGAGGAGTCTTCCTCTTTCTCCACATCCTCGCCAGTATCTGCTGTTGCAGGAGTTTTTGATTTTAGCCATTCTGACTGGTGTGAGGTAGAATCTCAGGGTTGTTTTGTTTTGCATTTCTCTTATGACTAAAGATGTTGAACATTTCTTTGGGTGCTTCTCAGCCATTCGGCATTCCTCAGCTGTGAATTCTTTGTTTAGCTTTGAACCCTATTTTTCAATAGGGTTATTTGTTTCCCTGCGGTCTAACTTCTTGAGTTCTTTGTATATTTTGGATATGAGCCCTCTATCAGTTGTAGGATTGGTAAAGATCTTTTCCCAATCTGTTGGTTGCTGTTTTGTCCTAACAACAGTGTCCTTTGCCTTACAGAAGCTTTGTAATTTTATGAGATCCCATTTGTCGATTCTTGATCTTAGAGCATAAGCCATTGGTGTTTTGTTCAGGAAATTTTCTCCAGTGCCCATGTGTTCGAGATTCTTCCCCACTTTTTCTTCTATTAGTTTGAGTGTATCTGGTTTGATGTGAAGGTCCTTGATCCACTTGGACTTATTTTTTAATTAAGAAGTTCACCAGCAATGTTGAGTGGACAGACACATCAGTGAAACAGAGGCAAATAAAGTTTATTCAACCTGAACATAAAAGAATTAAAAAATAAACAGATACTAAGAGATTCAAGAAAGCCATCAAGGCTATCAATGTATTCATAATGGGACCCCCCTGCCCAAAAAAAGGGACAGAGGACAATTAAAGAGTTAATTGCAAAAAAAAAAAAATAAAAAAATAGTTAATTGCAGAAGTACCCTGAACTTGTGAAAAATTTACCTATACAGCCAAGAGTTGCTATGCAAATGGAATAAACATGAAGAGAATTTTGCTTTATTGTCAGACTGGAAAAAAAAATAAAGACAAAGATTTGATAATGAACCAAAGAGAACCATCTCATCACACAGAGGGAAATGCAGTTCCCATCCAGGGCAACAGTAGATTCTCTTCAGAAATAACAAGGAATGAGGCAATCAGTGAGCTTACACATCGAAATACTGAAAAGCATCAAGAATTTTATACTGAGTGTTTTTTATTCACACATTAAGAAAAAAAATGTTAAGGTGGAATTGTTTCTACTTAAAAAGTTGATTTTGTGTTCTATTGTGTGTATGTGGGAGTGTGAGTACATGAACAACATCTGGGAGTCAGTTCTTTCCTTCCAGTGTGGATTCCAGGGATAGACTCGGGTCGTCAGGTTTGCCTGGCAAGTGCTTTTCCCTGCTGGGCCGTCTTGCTGGCCCATTATTTCTAAGCTGATCTACACACTCTTTACAATTGCTTAAACCTTTCAGCAGCATTTTAAAAAGTAAATTGGTAACACAATCTAAATGCTACATATAAAATTCAAATAAACCAGTGAGTTATTTTATTTTTTTATAATACTAGACTTTAAAAACTGTATTATAAAGCTGTGGTGCCGGGGGCAGTGCGTTATTGTCACGGAGACAGGAATAATGGTGTGTAAATGGGAGCACCAAAGCGAGCCCCAGGCTAACTGAAAGCGTCACACAGGGATGGCTAGGCAGCACAGCTTGGAAAACGAGAATGTTTCTGGTAAGTGGTGCTGGGACAGGTGGATAGCTGCACTCAGGAAAATGAACATAGACTTTAACCTTGCCCCATACTGGAAAAAGACGGTTGAGCATGTAGCTGGAGCAGGGAGGGGGTACAGCACCTGACTGGCATGCGTACAGCTCAGGATTTGTAATGCCCAGCACTGCAAAAGTAAAATAGAGTTAAAAGGCAGGAAACTTAGATACAATTCCCCCCAAAGGCAATCTGAGAGAAAGGAAGAGTTAGACTTTCAATACAATAATAGTCACAAATTTCAATGTCTATTCTCTCCCAGACCAAAAGATGCCACAAAGACACTTTGACACTTTAGCATTAAATTACCCTACAGACCAAATAAACTCAATAGCTATCGATAGACATTTAGTGACTGCAAATATACCTAAAAATGTGTGGAATTTTCTCCAAAATAGATCATATTTTTAGGCTATGAGGATATCTTAACTAGAATTTAAATAGAAAAACAACTCATTGCTGCTTTTTTACTTATGTATGTATTTTATTCTTTTTAGACAGTGACTCGCTCTATAGCTCTGGCTGGCCTAGAGCTTGCTGCATAGACCAAATTGGCCTCAAATACACAGAAATCTGCCTTTCTTGGCCTTCTGGGTGCTGGGTTGAAAGGCCATCATGCCCAGCATATCTTATTATATTCTAATGTAACAAAACTAAAGACCAACATCAAGAGCAACTATACGAACAGGGAGATTAAACAGGACATGGTAGAATAATCAATGGATCATTAAAGAAATGAGAGAAGTTAATACATTTCTGGAATCAAATGAAAATGAAGACACAATATCAAGATCTGTGGGAACCAGCCAAGCACATTTTTTTTTTTAAAACAATACTTGTCCTTTAATCAGGTTTACCTCATACGGGATGACTATTTCTTTTCTTTTTTCTTTTTTTTATTAGATATATTTCTTTATTTACATTTCAAATGTTATTCCCTTTCCCGTTTTGTGTCCATAAGCCCCTCATCCCCTCCACCTCCCCCATACAGGTGTCCCCTCATACAACCTCCTTACTGTCTACCCACCCCCACATTCCCTTGCACTGGGGGTCCAACCTTGGCAGGACCAAGGGCTTCCCCTTCCACTGGTGCCCCAACAAGACTATTCTCTGTTACATATGCAGTTGGAGCCCTGGGTCAGTCCATGTATAGTCTTTGGTAGTGGTTTAGTCCCTGGAAGCTCTGGTTGGTTGGCATTGTTGTTCATATGGGGTTGCAAGCTCCTTCAACTCTTGCAATCCTTCCTCTAATTCCCCCAAAGGGTGTCCTAGTCTCAGTTCAATGGTTTGTTGCTAGCATTCACCTCTGTATTTGACATGTTTTGGCTGTGTCCCTCAGGAGAGATCTATATCTGGTCCCTTTCAGTATGCACTTTTTAGCTTCATCAGTCTTATCTACTTTTGGTACCTGTATATATATGGGCCACATGTGGGACAGGCTCTGAATGTCCGTTCCTTGAGTTGCTGCTCTAAACTTTGCTTTCATATCCCCTCCTATGGCTATATCTTTTTCCCTTTTAAGAAGGAGTGGGAGTATCCACATTTTGGTCATCCTTCTTCTTGAGCTTCCTGTGGTCTATGGATTGCATCTTGGGTAGTTCCAGCTTTTGGGCTAATATTCACTTATCAATGAGTGCATACCAAGTATGTTTTTCTGTGATTGGGTTACCTCACTCAGGATGATATTTTCTAGTTCAGTCCATTTGCCTATGAATTTTATGAAGTCATTTTTTTTGGTAGCTGAGTAGAACTCCATTGTGTAGATGTACCAAACTTTTTGAATCCATTCCTCTGTTGAAGGGCATCTGGGTTCTTTCCAGCTTCTGGCTAGTATAAATAAGGCTGCTATGAACATAGTGGAGCATGTGTCTTTGTTGTAGGTTGGAATATCTTTTGGGTATATACCCCGGAGAGGTATAGCTGGGTCCTCAGGTAGTGCAATGTCCAATTTTCTGAGGAACCTCCAGACTGATTTCCAGAGTGGTTGTACCCGTTTGCAATCCCACCGACAATGGAGGAGTCTTCCTCTTTCTCCACATTCTCACCAGCATCTGCTGTCACCTGAGTTTTTATCTTAGCCATTCTGACTGGTGTGAGGTGGAATGTCAGGGTTGTTTTGTTTTGCATTTCCCTTATGACTAAAGATGTTGAACATTTCTTTGGGTGCTTCTCAGCCATTCGGCATTCCTCAGCTGTGAATTCTTTGTTTAGCTCTGTACTCCATTTATTTGGTTCTCTGGAGTCTAACATCTTGAGTTCTTTGTATATTTTGGATATTAGCCCTCTATCAGATGTAGGATTGGTAAAGATCTTTTCCCAATCTGCTGATTGTTGTTTTGTCCTAATGACAGTGTCTTTTGCCTTACAGAAGCTTTGCAGTTTCATGAGGTCCCATTTGTCAGTTCTTGCTCTTAGAACATAAGCCATTGGTGTTTTGTTCAGGAAATTTTCCCCAGTGCCCATGTGTTTGAGACTCTTCCACTTTTAGTTCTATTAGTTTGAGTGTATCTGGTTTGATGTGGAGGTCCTTTATCTACTTGGACTTAAGCTTTGTACAGAGTGATAAGAATGGATTGATTTGCATTCTTCTACATGCTGACCTCCAGTTCAACCAGCACCATTTGTTGAAAAGGCTATCTTTCTTCCATTGGATGGTTTTATCTCCTTTGTCAAAGGTCAAGTGACCATAGGCGTGTGGGTTCATTTCTGGGTCTTCAATTCTGTTCCACTGATCTATCTGCCTGTCTCTGTACCAATACCATACAGTTTTTATCACTATTGCTCTGTAATACTGCTTGAGTTCAGGGATGGTGATTCCCGCAGAAGTTCTTTTATGGTTGAGTAGTTTTCGCTATCCTGTTTCTGTTTTTGTTTTTGTTTTATTTTGTTATTCCAAATGAATTTGCAAATTGCTCTTTCTATCTCTATAAAGAATTGAGTAGGAATTCTTATGGGGATTAGAAATATCTGTAGATTGCTTTTGGCAAAATGGTCATATTTATTATATTAATATTGCCAATCCATGAGCATGGGAAATCTTTCCATCTTCTGAGATATTCCTCAATTTCTTTCTTCAGAGACTTGAAGTTCTTGTCATACAGATCTTTCACTTGCTTGGTTAACATCACACCAAGATACTTTATATTATTTGGGACTATTGTGAAGGGTGTAATTTTCCTAATTTCTTTCTCAGCCTGTTTATCCTTTGAGTAGAGGAAGGCTACTGATTTGTTTGAGTTAATTTTATACCCTGACACTTTGCTGAAGTTGTTTATCAGGTTAAATAGTTCTCTGGTGGAACTTTTGGGGTCACTTAAGTAGACTATCATATATAATATGATAATAATATTATATGCAAATAGTGATATTTTGATTTTTTTCACTTCGAGTTTGTATCCAATTGATCTCCTTTTGTTGTCTGATTGCTCTGGCTAGGACTTTGAGTACTATATTGAGTAAGTAGGGAGAGAGAGGGCAGCCTTTTCTAGTCCCTGATTTTAGTGGGATTGCCTCAAGTTTCTCTCCATTTAGTTTAATGTTAGCAACTGGTTTGCTGTATATGGCTTTTACTATGTTTAGGTATGGGCCTTGAATTCCTGATCTTTCCAGGACTTTTATCATGAAGGGGTGTTGAATTTTGCCACATGCTTTCTCAGATTCTAATGAAATGATTTTGTGGTTCTTATCTTTGAGTTTATTTATTTAGTGGATTACATTGATGGATTTCCATATATTAAAACATCCCTGCATCCCTGGATGAAGCCTACTTCATCATGGTGGCTGATCGTTTTGATGTTTTCTTGGATTCAGTTTGAAGTCATTGAGTAGAGCATTGTTCAACTTCCATGTATATGTTGGCTTTCTCTTTATTTCCTGTTTACTGAGTATTTTGCGTCAATATTCATAAGGGAAATTGGTCTGAAGTTTTCTTTCTTTGTTGGGTCTTTGTGTGGTTTCGGTATAAGAGTAATTGTGGCTTCACAAAAGGAATTCGGTAGTGCTCCATCTGTTTCTATTTTGTGGAATAGTTTGGGAAGAATTGGTATGAGCTGTTCTATGAAGGTCCGATAGAATCCTGAACTAAACCCATCTGATCCTGGGCTTTTTTTGGTTGGGAGACTTTTAATAATTGCTTCTATTTCTTTAGGGGTTATGGGGTTGTTTAGATGGTTTATTTGTCCCTGATTTAACTTTGGTACCTGGTATCTGTCTAGAAAATTGTCCATTTCATCCAGATTTTCTGGTTTTGTATTAGGATCTGATGATTTTTTTGAATTTCCTCAGTTTCTGTTGCTATGTCTCCCTTTTCATTTCTGATTTTGTTAATTTGGATACTATCTCTGTGCTCTCTGGCTAGTCTGGCTAAGGGTTTATCTATCTTGTTTTTTCCCTCAAAGAACCAGCTCCTCGTTTTGTTGATTCTTTGTGTAGTCCTTTTCTTTCTACTTGGTTGATTTTAGCCCTGAGTTTGATTATTTCCTGCCTTCTAACTCTCTTGAGTGCTTCTTTTTATTCTAGAGTTTTTAGGCGTGTTGTCAAGCTGCTTCCATATGCTCTCTCCTGTTTCTTTCTGTAGGCACTCAGAGCTATGAGTTTTCCTCTTAGCACTGCTTTCATTATGTCCCATACGTTTTGGTATATTGTACCTTCATTTTCATTAAATTCTAAGAAGTCTTTAATTTCTTCCTTGACCAAGTTGTCATTGAGTAGAGCATTGTTCAAGTTCCATGTATATGTTGACTTTCTGAAATTATTGTTGTTATTGAGGACCAGTCTTAGTGCATGGTGATCTGATATGATGCATGGGGTTATTTCTATCTTCCTGTATCTGTTGAGGCCTGTTTTGTGACCAATTATATGATTAATTTTGAAGACGGTACCATGAGGTGCTGAGAAGAAGGTACATCCTTTTGTTTTAGAATGGAATGTTCTATAAATATCTGTTAAAACCATTTGTTTCATAACATCTGTTAGTTTCTCTATGTCTCTGTTTAATTTCTGTTTTCATGATCTGTCCATTGATGAGAGTGGGGTGTTGAAATCTCCTACTATTATCGTGTGAGGTGCAATGTGTGCTTTGAGCTTTAGTAAGGTTTCTTTTATGAATGTAGGTGCCCTTGCATTTGGAGCATAGATATTTAGGATTGAGAGTTCATCTTGGTGAATTTTTCCTTTGATGAATATGAAGTGTCCTTCCTTATCTTTTTTAAAGATTTTTTATTTATTTATTTATTTATTTATTTATTTATTTATTTATTTATTTATTTTTTTGGTTCTTTTTTTTTTTTTGGAGCTGGGGACCCGAACCCAGGGCCTTGCGCTTCCTAGGCAAGCGCTCTACCACTGAGCTAAATCCCCAACCCGATTTTTTATTTATTTTTGTATTATTTTTACACAGTTGCTGTCTTCAGACACACCAGAAGAGTGTATCAGATCTCATTACAGATGGTTGTGAGCCACCATGTGGTTGCTGGGATTTGAACTCAGGTCCTCTGGAAGAACAGCCAGTGACCTTAACCACTGAGCAATCTCTCCAGCCCCCTTCCTTATCTTTTTTAATGACTTTTGGTTGAAAGTCAATTTTATTTGATATTAGAATGGCAACTCTAGCTTTTTCCTTTGGGCCATTTGCTTGGAAAGTTTTTTTCCAGCCATTTACTCTAAGGTAGTATATGTCTTTGTCTCTGAGGTGTGTTTCCTGCATGCATCAAAATGCTGGGTCCTCTTTATGTATTCAGTCTGTTAGTCTATGTTTTTTTTTTATTGGCGAATTGAGTCCGTTGCTGTTGAGAAATATTAAGGAATAGTGATTGTTGCTTCCTGTTATTTTCATTGTTAGAGGTGGAATAATGTTTGTGTGTCTCTCTTTTGGTTTCATTGCAAGGAGATTATATTCTTGCTTTCTGTAAGGTGTAGATTCTCTCCTTGTGTTTGAGTTTTCCCTCTATTATCCTGTATTGGGCTGAATTTGTAGAAAGATATTGTGTAAATTTGACTTTGTCATGGAATATCTTGGTTTCTCTATCTATATTAATTGAGAGTTTTGCTGGATATAGTAGCTTGGGCTGGCATTTGTGTTCTCTTAGGGTCTTTATGACATCTGTCCAGAATCTTCTGGCTTTCATAGTCTCTGGTGAGAAGTCTGGTGTAATTCTTATATGTCTGCCTTTATAATACTACTTAGCCTTTTTCACTTACTGCTTTTAATATTCTTTCTTTCTTTTGTGCATTTGTTGTTTTAACTATTATATGATGGTAGGAATTTCTCTTATGGTCCAATCTATTTGGAGTTCTGTAGGCTTCTTGTATGTTTATGGGAATCTCTTTCTTTAGGTTAGGGAAGTTTTCTTCTATAATTTTGTTGAATATATTTACTGGTCCTTTAAGGATTCTGCACTCTCTTCTATACCTATTATCCTTAGGTTTGATCTTCTCATTGTGTACTGGATTTCCTGTATGTTTTGGGCTAGGAGCTTTTTGTGTTTTACATTATCTTTGACAGTTGTGTCAATGTTTTCTATGGTATCTTCTTCCCCTGAGATTCTCTCTTCTATCTCTTGTATTCTGTTGGTGATGCTTGTATCTACAACTCCTTGTCTCTTCCTTAGGGTTTCTATATTCAGGGTTGTCTCCCTTTGTGCTCTTTATTGTTTCTATTTCTATTTTTAAATCCTGAACAGTTTTGCTCAATTCCTTCACCTGTTTGGTTGTGTTTTCCTGTAATTCTTTCAGGGATTTTTGTTCTTCCACTCTAAGTGCTTCTACTTGTTTACTTGTGTTTTCCTGTATTTCTTTAAGGGAGTTCTTTATGTTCTTCTTAAAGTCCTCTATCGTTACCATAAAATGTGATTTTAAATCAAAATTTTGCATTTCTGGTGTGTTTGGATATCCAGTATTTTCTTTGGTGGGAGAACTGGGCTCTGATGACGCCAAGTAGTCTTGGTCTCTGTTGCTTAGGTTCCTGCGCTTGCCTCCAGCCATTGGGTTGTCTCTGGTGTTTGCTTGTCTCGCTGTTTCTGAGAGTGACCTGACCCTGCTGTAGGCCTCTGTGTCAGCTCCTGTAGAACTGTTTTCTTTCAGCCTTTCCTGAGAATAGGTGCTCTGATTTCAGGTGTGTAGGTGTTCCTGGAGACTGTCTTCCAGCTCTTGGCGTGGGCAGGAATCAAAGGGTCCTGCCCCTGATTGCTCCTAGGTCCTTGCACCCAGGGGGTAGAGTTGGCACTAGGCAATTCCCTCTTGGATCTGGACTGTGGGCAGAGGGTATTCTCCTCTGACTTCTCAGGAGTGTCCACACTTCTGAGGGTCCAGTTCTCTCCCCCATGGAATTTGGGTGCAGGTAGCTGTTTGGCTGGTTCAGTTCAGTCCTGGGTGCAGACCAGATCTGGGTACTGGTGGCTGACTGTTCCTATATTCCTGTGTCCAGAGGCACTGTGCCGTTTCCCGTTGGACTAGGGATGTGGGCAGATGTGTGCAGAAGTGGCAGTCTGTCCTTTGATCTCAGGATGTCTGCCCTTCTGGGTGTTCAGCTCTCAGCCAAGCGTATTCTAGCCAGGATCTCTGTGACTATGTGTGCTTACATAGAGTCAGGTTTCCACCACACAACTTGATGATGCATCTCAAGGTCTTACAAACATGAGGACAAGCTGTAGAAGGAAGTGGTAGAAGGAAAAGTAATGGTTGTGTCTGAAATAGAATCACAACGTCAATGCAAAGGGTCTCGGAAACAGAACTTGGCTTTTTGAATAGACAAGATGAAAAAACCCTTAGCCAATGTAATTGAAAGGAGAACCATGCTAATAGACTTGAATATGAAATCTCTGGACATATTACAACAAATACAACACGAAACCTAGAGGATCACTAGGGGTTATTTTGAAGACTCATGCTTCAATAAATGAGGGAAATGAATATATTTTCAGCTATGACTTACTATAGTCAAATTAAGAGGAAGAAGCAGATTAATAAAGATGAGATTCAAGTAGTAACAAAAAGTTTTCCAATAAAGAAAATCCTGGGAGTGACAGAGTCCCTCCTGCATTTTCCCGTATCTCACAGAAGAAAGAACTCCAGTACTCTAATTAGTTTGTATCATGAGAAAGCACACATTCCAGACACATTCTGGGAAGCCAGTGGTAGCCTGATACTCAAACCAGACTAGGATATAAATAGAAAAGAAAATGACATCAGTGACCCTTATGAGTGGAGATTCAGATGTCCTCAACAAAATACTTAA